>NC_139896.1:5387635-5400135 GCF_905171665.1 Trachurus trachurus
GGCCCTTTTAAAATTTCCCAGAGGAAATTTTCTAGTTTAAACTAAAATATTCATCTTGCTGCAACCAGGTGTCAGCGAGGGTTAATATGTCAATTTGTGATTTGTAATGAAATAATTCACTAGGAGAGACCTGGATGGGAGAGATCGAATATTAAGCAAAACACCACAGTTAATAGTTTTATTGGGTTTGGTTGTAGAAGTGGGAGGAAGGGAGAGAGAGGAGACAGAGAAGGAGAAAGAAAGAAAGAAAGAAAGAAAGAAAGAAAGAAAGAAAGAAAGAAAGAAAGAAAGAAAGAAAGAAAGAAAGAAAGAAAGAGAGATAGAGATGAAGACAAACATACCGGTAAGTGTAGTTTGTGTTTGTCCAATCAGATCTCTGCATTATAAATGAGCAGCAGCAGATTTCCCAGCAGGACGCCGAGGAGCTGTGGATGAGGTCGCTCAGTAAATGTCGCCTGTGAAGTGTTGGTGGGAGGAGGAGGAGGAGGAGGAGGAGGAGGAGGCTCATTAGCAGCGTCGGTGGCAGGAAGAAGAAGCTGCACCGTCACAGCATCGTCGGCCTCATTCTGACCTTTGACCTTCAGCCGTTACGTGGTCACTGTAAACTGTAAACTGTCGACTCAGTGCTGCTGCTGTTCAAACACGTCTAATGGGCTGTGAAATCAGCCTCATCTCCTCCGGGTCCCTGAAGGCATCGTCGTCTACCGAACTGAACGTTGGCTACTCTCACTCTGAACGAGGAAAACTGAAGTATAATGATGTTTTTTCACTTTATCACTGAACATTATATACTGGTTAAATCTGAGCATAATGATTAAAACTGAATATTTATGTCTACACTGATGATTACTGACTAAAACTGAGCACTTTTTATTGAATAAAGGTCCAGTGTGTAATAATCATCAAGGTTTATTGTTAAAATTTGAATCTATATGAATATATGTGTATAATCGCTATAAATAAAACCTGTTTGGTTTTCGTAGCCTTTTAATTCTTATTTTATATCTAGATATAACAAGGGTCTTGCTTTAGAGTGTGTCGCCATCTTGCGCCGCCATGTTGGTACGGCAGAACGGAAAATCCAGCCAGCGAGCCAGAGAGCACGTGTCAAGAGTTTCACATTCATTCATAAAATAAAAAATAAATCCCATGCTTTCCCATCCAGGATAAATAATCCATCTTTACTTTTATCCCAGTTGTTCACAGCAGTTGGATCGGATCAGTCTGATCCAGATACAAACTTTTACCAAATCCAGATCCTGAGTGTTAAATGTGACTGTGTATCACACTTAGGGCTGTTTTTTTGTTTCTTCAATGTCTTTCAAACCTGATCTGACCCACAAAAAATACATAAAAACCAAATACACATTACTCAAATACATTGCAAATATTTTAAGCGTTTCAAATTAAAACTTAAAATTTCAAATTTCAAAATTAGTATTTCAATTTAATATCCAGTAGTTGAAACATTCAGAGCTCTTCATTTGTAGAATGTTAAAAAAGTTAATTTTATAATTTTATTTACTTTATCACTGTAATGGTTTAAGTACATAATAAATGTTATTTGACCTGTCTGAATTTAATTTAAATCACGTTCTGTCCCTGAATTTTCCATTCTAAAGATTTGATCCGATCTATTATCCAGAATCTGATCAGATTACTGTAAACCTGTGAAGAACTGGACGGCCCTGAGGAGTCAGAGGGAAGAACACATTTTATTTATTTGTCACATGCAAGACTAAACCAGGGTTAAAAACATCTCGTTCTATTTCTGTCCGTGGCCGTGCACAGGTGTGCTGCTCAGTGTGACCTCACCTGAGCTGCTGCCGTCGCTCCCAGTCAGCAGCTTCCTGGTCTGATGGAGCCACAGAGGGACGGAGTGATGGACGGAGGAGGAGACGAGCACTGACCCGTCACTTTCTGGAGAGGAGAAGAGAGGAGAGAGGAGGGGAGGAGAGGAGAAAAGGAGACAAGGAGAGAAGGAGAAGAGGGGAGGAGAGGAGAGGAGAGGAGAGTGGACGGAGTGATGGACGGAGGAGGAGAGGAGCACTGACCCGTCACTTCCACTTTAACCTCCTCCCTCTCTCCTCCTCCGGCTCAGGGAAACTTCTCAGACAAACTCAGCATCACCAACGTTTCCTGTTGACATCAAACAGCTGACGTAATCACCACGACGACCACGACCACGACAACTCCATCCCATCATGTCGTCTTCATCACCGTGAAACATCTCACTCTCAGGAACATGTCACGGTGTGACAGGAAGTGGCATCTCCTCCTCTCTGCCTCTGACTCACTGCTGCAAAACTACAGATTACAGATCAGTTTACAGTCAAGAAGAGGGCAAAAAAAAAAAGTCGGTGCATGTGTCCTAATGCGAAGAAGAGTGCAAGATCATTAAAGGGATAGTTCACCCAAAATTCTAATTTCACTCATTATCTACTCACCCTCATGTGGACTAAGGGCTGGGAGAAGTTTCAGAGTCCTCCGTGGCTTCTCTGAGTTACAGCGGGGCTCCGTGCAGCACTGCATGTCCATATGACGGTTGTGAATGGAGCTCACTTTTCTTCGTCCAAAAACACACACCAAAAAACATCCAAATACCTCCATACTGCTCGTCTGTAATGTCCCTCTTGTATTGAAGCCCCAACATGAGAAATTGTTCCGCTGGTCAGTGCAAATCACGTGAGATTTGCACAGACACAGGCAGAGCAGTGAACTGAGACACTGGGAGCTTCTGCTACAAACAAGCTTAAAACATAGACTTATTAAATTTTTTTCGGAACAATTTCTCATGTTGGGGCTTCAATACAAGAGGGACATTACAGACGAGCACTATGGAGGTATTTGGATGTTTTTTGTTGTGTCTTTTTGGATGAAGAAAAGTGAGCTCCGTTCGCAATCGTCATATGGACATGCAGTGCTGCACGGAGCCCCGCTGAAATTTAAATTTTGGGTGAACTATCCCTTTAACTTCAATAAAAAGACCAGCTAATTTACGTCTTTAATTTGGCATTCGGTAACCTTTTAATTTACAGGCCGTTAATTACGTGATGATGTCAAGAAATAATGAAATAATTGCATCATAATGTCTAGAAATAGCCAAGAAATAAAGGTCAATTTCACAGTAATGTTGAGAAATATAGCCAAGAAATATTGATTGCGTAGAAATAGCCCAGAAATAATCGCTTGTAATCGACAATTGCAAGGACTTGGTGGAGTAAAATAAATTTTGGCCCTTCCCAAAAAATTCAAAACATGAAAAGCATGTGTACGTAATCTTTTGCCTTTTATGGAAAACATCACATTACTATGACCTTTATTTCTAACTATTTCTTGACATTACTAAGCAATTACTTGTTATTTCTAGGCTATTTCTTGACATTATCACCTAATTAGCGGCCTGTAAATTAAAGGGTTACCTGGCATATTCGTTACAGTAGTAAAAGGTGCTTCAGTCTTTTAGCACCATTATTTTTAATGCATTTTATTTAATTGTTAATCAGTTGTGGTGATTCACATGTTTATTCTTACAGGTCTAATCAATGCATAATAGTAATTTATCATAACACAACTTGTCACTGTGTAGATATTTCTCACCAGGTGGATGAACTAATGACACAGTTTGTGATTTAGGCATAACACACCACCTTGTCATTAATACAATGTAAAAGACCAAATTTGTTTCAGAGAGAAGAGCAGATCTAAATCTCTCTAGTTTTTTTTTTTAAATCTCTAGTTTTACTTCTGTAGCCACCAGCAAACGATTCACTTTCTAACTCATTGATGTGACTGTTACTGTTTCCTCCACTGAACAGTTGGTTTTTCTCCTTTTACACTATGAAACAATGTTTGTTGTTTTCATTATGTCTCTGAGATGGATGGATGAGAAAGTGAAAGACGTCGGTCAGCGGTTGTAGACTCTCAGACGAGCTGCTGCTGCTGCTGCTGCTGAGTGACGGAGCGGAGAGATGAGGAATGACAGAGAGAAAAATCCCAGGAGAGAGTTTTTAAATGAGGCTGAAGCTTCGTGTCGCTCAGGTGGCCTCGACTCATCTCCGCTGTAATGAAGAGAATATGCAAATTATATCTGAGGAAAAATTAAACTGAGTCAACATCAACACTCGGTGGGACAGAGAGAGAGGGAGAGAGAGAGACAGAGAGAAGGAGATTATTTTTAGTTCATTTCTTTAACTCAAAGTTTTGCTGCTGTTCAAAAATAACAGAAGAAAAAAGAAAAACTCATCTAGAGCTTCAACTAGTCGAGTGATTTAAAAACTTTAACAACAACAGATCACTGAGCTGAGACGAGACGGAGAGTAAAACCTGTTCTCAGAGGGAGGAGGAGCTGAGGAGCAGCTGAGGAGGAACAGCTGAGGAGGAGCAAAGGAGGAGCAGCTTAGGAGGAGGAGCTGAGGAGGAGGAGCTCAGGAGGAACAGCTGAGGAGGAGTTGAGGAACAGCTGAGGAAGAGATGAGGAGGAGGAGCTGAGGAATAGCTGAGGAGAAGGAGAGGAGGAGCTGAGGAGAAGCTGAAGAGGAGGAGAGGAGGAGGAGCAGAGGAGGAACAGCTGAGGAGGAGCTGAGGAGGAGATGAGGAGGAGGAGCTGAGGAACAGCTGAGGAGGAGGAGCAGAGGAGGAGCAACTGAGGAGGAGGAGCTGAGGAGGAGCAGAGGAGGAGCTGAGGAGGAGCTGAGGAGGAGGAGCTGAGGATGAGGAGATGAGGAGGAGCAGCTGAGGAGGAGCAACTGAGGAGCTGAGGAGGAGGAGCTGAGGAACAGCTGAGGAGGAGGAGCTCATAAGGAGCTGAGGAGAAGATTAGGAGGGACAGCTGAGAAATAGCTACGGAGGAACAGCTGAGGAGGAAGAGAGGAGGAGGAGCTGAGGAGGAGGAGCTGAGGAAGAGATGAGGAGGAGCAGCTGAGGAATAGCTGAGGAGAAGTTGAGGAGGAGCTGAGGAGGAGCAACTAAGGAGGAGCTGAGGAGGAGCTGAGGAGAAGATTAGGAGGAACAGCTGAGGAGGAAGAGAGGAGGAGGAGCTGAGGAGGAACAGCTGAGGAGGAGCTGAGGAAGAGATGAGGAGGAGCAGCTGAGGAGGAGCTGAGGAATAGCTGAGGAGAAGTTGAGGAGGAGCTGATGAGGAGCAACTAAGGAGGAGCTGAGGAGGAGCTGAGGAATAGCTAAGGAGGAACAGCTGAGGAGGAAGAGAGGAGGAGGAGCTGAGGAGGAACAGCTGAGGAGGAGTTGAGGAAGAGATGAGGAGGAGCAGCTGAGGAGGAGCTGAGGAGGAGATGAGGAGAAGTTGAGGAGCAGCTGAAGAGGAGGAGCTGAGGAGGAGCAGAGGAGGAGAGGAGGAGGAGCTGAGGTGGAACAGCAGAGGAGGAGGGGCTGAGGAGCAGCTGAGGAGGAGCTGAGGAGAAGTTGAGGAGGAGCTGAGGAGGAACAGCTAAGGAGGAGCTGAGGAGGAGCAACTGAGGAACAGCTGAGGAGGAGCAGCTGAGGAGGAGCTGAGGAGGAGCAACTGAGGAGCAGCTAAGGAGGAGTCGAGGAAAAGTTCAGGAGGAGCTGAGGAAAAGCTGAGGAGGGACAGCTGAGGAGGAGTTGAGGAGGAGGAGAGGAGTAGAGGAGGAGAAGCTGAGGAGCAGCTGAGGAGGAGCTGAACCCAAACACTCGGATCAATAAACTGAATAAACGCTGAGAGAGTCAAAGACAGAGAGGAGCAGCAGGAGTCAGGAGGAGTCAGGAGGAGAGGAGGTGATAACACTCAGGTCACAGCAGCATCAGCAAACTCCAGCTTTACATTAATCCTCCTCCTCCTCTCCCTCTCCTCCTCCTCCTCCTCCTCCTCCTCCTCCTCCTCCTCCTCCAGACACATGCACGTACATATGGCTGAGTGACTGTATATATTTACCACACACAGATCAGATGCTAATAGGACACGGAGGCTAAAAGTGAGATGTTTCATCGCTATAGCAACAGCATTCGTACTTGTGAAGGAAGAGGGAGGAAACAAGAGAGAGAGAGAGTAAGAGAGAGAGAGAGAGAGAGAGAGAGAGAGAGAGAGAGAGAGAGAGAGAGAGAGAGAGAGAGAGAGAGGGGGACTCTGGCTCATCCCTCTCTCTCTCTCTCTCTCTCTCTCTCTGGCGAGGTTCAAGCGTCCGGCTCTGCCAATCCCGAGGCTTCAACTGTCCAAGGTCAGAGAGGAGTCACATCACGGAGAGGAGGAGGAGGAGGAGGAGAGGAGGAGGAGGAGGAGGAGGGGGAGGAGGAGAAGAAGAGGAGAGGAGAGGAGGAGGAGGAGGAGAGGAGGAGGAGGAGGAGAGGAAGAGGAGAGGAGGAGGAGAAGAGGAAGAGGAGAGGAGGAGGGGGAGAGGAAGAGGAGAAGAGTAGAGGAGAAGGAGAGGAGGAGGAGGGGAAGAGGAGAGGAAGATAAGAGGAAGAGGAGAGGAGGAGGAGGGGAAGAGGAAGAGAAGAGGAGAGGAGGGGAAGAGGAGGAGGAGAGGAAGAGGAGGAGGGGAGAGTAAGAGGAGGAGGAGAAGGGGAAGAGGAAGAGAAAGAAAAGAGGAGGAGAGGAGGAGGAAGAGGAGGAGGAGGAGAGGAAGAGGAGGGGAAGAGGAGGAGGAGGGGAGGAGGAGGAGAGGAAGAGGAGAGGAGGAGGAGGGGAAGAGAAGAGGAGGAGGGGAGGGAGGGGAGGAGGAGGAAGAGGAAGAGGAGGAGGAGAGGAAGCGAAGAGGAGAGGAGGAGGAGGGGAAGAGGAAGAGGAGAGGAGAAGGAGAGACGAGGAGAGGAAGAGAAGAGGAGGAGGAGGGGAGAGGAAGAGGAAGAGGAGGAGGAGGGGAAGAGAAGAGGAAGAGAAGAGGAGGAGGAGGGGAGAGGAAGAGGAAGAGGAGAGGAGAAGGAGAGAGGAGGAGAGGAAGAGGGGAAGAGGAGAGGAGGAGGGGAGGAAGAGGAGAGGAGGAGGAGAGGAAGAGGGGAAGAGGAGAGGAGGAGGAGAGGAAGAGGAGAGGAAGAGGAGGAGGAATTCTTCTCGAAGCTTCACAGATAAAAAGATTTTCTCCTTTTTGTTGTAAAATAATTCACAGTGACATCATGAGACACAGTGACATCATCACTTGTTCTTGTGTGTTTAAATAACCTCAATAATATTCTGCTGTTGTCGTGGGAACTGCATTAGCTGCATTAGCATAGATATAACTCATATTAAATTACAACAAATCCAACACTCAGACCCACATTAGCATAGACAGAGTGTGTGTGTGTGTGTGTGTGTGTGTGTGTGTGTGTGTGTGTGTGTGTGTGTGTGTGTGTGTGTGTGCTGCAGCCCTGAGGAGTCTGTTGTAGCAGAGTGAACATGAAATTAGTGAAGGTTATTAAAACTCCCCATGTGTCACAGAGACCAAGTTCAAAGTCTCACACTGTGTTATAGGAAACGTGTTTCTAACACACCAACCATGATAATGATCACACACACACACACACAAATATGCAGATAACAGATAAGAGCAGTGGGGCAGATCGGTGGATATTTTGCCAGAAGTTGAAATTAATAAATAAACTCTGGTTTGGTCTGGTTCTGAACTTAGGTTTCCATTTTTATGCTGTTTATATGATGTTTGATGGCATATTATTCTATCCCACTACTTCCATTTATTTGTTACAGAGCTGCTAATGTTCCACAAGCTGCTTGTGTATCTTTGTTTCTAGATGACTCTTTACTTTATTTTGGTTGTCAAACATTTTTTACATTAACGACCCCTAAATTGACACAAATAAGACCACGCACCCCCATTGGACAACATTTTGAAAGCAAACACAAGGAATATGCAAATATTTGTTCTGAGACTGAAGAACGTTACTTTTTTAGTCAATGTTCATTCAAATTAGGGCCAATGGCGTGATTTTTCTTCAAATATTGTAGAGAAATGTCTGGAAAAAGTGGTACAATATCTCCCAAAACATTCAAACATTCCTAGAAAAAATGGTTAAAAGTCTCAAAAAAAGAAAAAAAGTTCTAGAAAAAAGTGGTAAGACCCCTCCCCCCCAAAAAAACAAAACAAAAACAAAAAAACATTGAAAGTTTTTCTAGAAAAACCGGTAAAATTTCTCCAAAAACGTTTTGTTCACTGAACCTTACATCTTTTTTTGCATTTTGCACTACACTGCTTATTTGTTGTATATACATTTTATTCTACATTTTATATTGCTATTTTATTATGTATAGGTTGTTCTTTTACTTCATTGTGTTGTTATTGTCACTGTGTGTACTGCTGCTGCTGCACTGTAATTTACCAGCTTGGGATATCCATCTATCTTTAAAAAATCCTAGAAAAAGTGGTAAAATTTCATAAAATATATATATAATAATAATATTAAAAAAATAAAATAACTGAAATTATAATGAAAGAAAGTGGTAAAAATTTCTCAAAAAAAAAAAAAATTGAAGAAAAACAATGAGAACCTGATACTGTAGCCTCTGTGGGTGTGTGTGTGAGTGTGTGTGAGAGAGTGAGTGTGTCACCTGAGCCATTTGAAACCATTTCCATCTCTTTATCTTTACATCTCCGTCAGTGTGTCGAGAGTTTGTTAAAGCCGTCACACACTCGGCAGCTCGATGAGATGCTGACGGAGATAACTGCTCAAATTAACTCGAGCAGAAGAGGAAGAGGAGGAGGAGGAGGAGGAGGAGGAGGAGGAGGAGGAGGAGGAGGAGGGACGAGGCGTTCAAGAACCTGTTAGAGAGCAGGAGGAACTAGAAAGCATGAAGGAACTGAGCGGGGAGGGGGGGATTCACAGACAGGCAGCGAGCAGAAAATCCTCTCAATAAAACGATGCTGATTAAATCACAACATCACACGCACACACGCACACAAACACACACGGCCGTTTCTAATCTCCGTAGCGTCTCCATTGACCCTTGACCTGAAAAATTACGCAGTAAATTTCCATGACTGAAACATTTCTGTGATCACATCAAGAAGACAAATCAACATCATCTAGTTCAATCTGAGATCCAGTTATTTAATTATTAAACAGTTTTTTTTCCCTGTTTTCTGTGATTAATGATTAAAAATAATAAAATCTACCATTTGATTTTTGTTCTCCAACATTTGGTTTATTATAAATGTTTATTAAAATGTTCCATAACGCATCAGAACAGTGTCAACATTCTTTATAAGGATATTAATGATATATCTATGTATATAATAATACACCAGTATATTTATGATTGCATCGTTATTTCCAGTTGAAGATCTTATTAATGATTAATTATTATTGTTATAAAATCCTGTCACAACAATAATGGGGGCGGGACTAGATAAGCTTTTGCTTCTCCCGCTTTCCCTTTCGGCCATGTGTATTGTATTATTTGAACTAAGATGAAGTGTGATGATGATGATTTAAATTGACATGCCCAAAATAAACAAATTGATTGATTGATTGAAGAGGCCTATACAATAAAACATTTAGGAAGAGTCTTAAACGCACTGCAGAGAGAAACCATCTCACTTTTACATGTTAAACTTTTAGTAGGTAGTTGTTCCTTTCATTATGTTAAACTGATTCATATTTGGTTCCAGTTTCTTTTCCGGTTCAGTTAATCATCTTCTGTCTCCTCGACCCAAACGGCTGCAGAGGTTGAAACTAAAGACTTAAAGGAATACGCCAACTTTTTTTTGTTGCTAATATTAGTCTAAAAATAGATTGTTAGTTGCTGAAGAGTTTCTCTGATGACTTTAGGTGGAGGCAGGCTAACACTACCCATGCACTTCCAGCATTTGAACTAAGCTAATTAGGGTTAGGGGACTTGTTACTTTACCCAGAGTCCTGTTACTGGAGTGAGGCAAGACACGGAAAAAAAAAATGTTGCCGTATCCCTTTAAAGATTAGCCAGGCTAGCGCCGCCTACTGGTTCCGGCAAATTTCATTTGCCTCAAACATGTAGTCAGGACACTAGCAATGCGTTTTCGGTTTGCCAATCAGCGAACAGACGGGTAAGTGAAGGCGATGACGTTGAACTCAAGCGCTCAAGATTAACCTATGAGCTTAACCGGTGTATAGCACACGTGACCACCAAGCAGCAGCGATTAGTTGAAGCAAATGTAAGCAACCGCCTCCCGGAAGCAAACGAATCCCTATGGCTCGTGTTCAGACGCTATATGAAATGTAATGAAGTAAGCGGCTGATGCATCAGGCTATTTAAAGATCATGATTCACCACAACACTGAAGCTAATTACCAATAGAAAAAAAGTCAAATTCACATTTACAAAGGAGAACATAAATAGACAAAAGACAAAATATTGAGCTGAGTGAAGACTAAACGCTCCTGTGGCTGAGGAAGAACTGGTCTCCATCATCGTGCTGTCTTCAGGGGACGAGCTCCTGCACAACACAACATGTGTTACACACTGAGGATGAGACAGACACCTGTGTGTGTGTGTGTGTGTGTGTGTGTGTGTGTGTGTGTGTGTGTGTGTGTGTGTGTACCTGCAGCGTCTCCCACACACAGCTCCTCACACTCCTCCAGCTGCAGGAAGCGGTTGTGGTTTCCTCCACAGCCGCTGTAGATGAAGGGCCTGCAGGCCTGAGCCTCGCTGTTAAAGTACCAGCGCAGAGTGAAACGTCCACAGCTGCCCTCCTCCATGGGGAGCTGGCACCGGTCGGCCGGAGCTAAACAACACACACACACACACACACACACACACACACGTGAATGAATGTGAATGAGAATGCAATAATGATGAGTTTTTATCCCAGGTGTTTTTCGTCATTAGATTATTAATAGCGTTTTAACTTAAGGGATAGTTCACCCAAAATTGAAATTTCACTCATTATCTACTCACCCTCATGTCAACTAAGGGCTGGGAGAAGTTTCAGCGCTTTCTTGTTTTGTAGCAGAAGCTTCTTGAAGCTCCTCTTCCCGGTTCGTCAAGAGGAGCTTCGAGAAGCTTCCGCTACAAAACAAGCTTGAAATATAGACTTATTAAATTTTTTGGGGGAAAATTTCGCATTTCGGGGCTTCAATACAAGACGGACATTACATACGAGCAGCATGGAGGTATTTGGATGTTTTTTGGTGTGTCTTTTTGTTACGAAGACAGTTGGTATCCATTTGCAACCGTTATATGGACATGCACTGCTACGCCGAGACCCCCTGTAACTCAGAGAAGCCACGGAGGACTCTGAAACTTCTCCCAGCCCTTAGTCCACATGAGGGTGAGTAGATAATGAGTGAAATTTCAATTTTGGGTGAACTATCCCTTTAACTTAAAGCCCCAGTATGTAACTTATTTGGCTTTTTATTAGCAAAAATCTAATATGTCTTTCATAAATCCGTATTTCACTGAAGTGGAATCACAGCCGCATACAAAGTAAAGCTTTCTGGTACCTTAGAATGAGTTGTTACAAGTCGTTACAAATACATAAGTGGGCGACGCACCGAACCGAGGCGGCCATGTTGCATCGCCATTTTTTTTTACGTTGAGAGGCAGCGTGACCGTAGGTAACCACGGAAACTGAGCGGAGCTGTGGGCTCGGCCTGTTAAAGCTGTCACCACTGTGTAGTGTGAGGAAGGACGGAGGCACTGGTGTTGCATTCAGGTGCAGTCAGGCAGACGGCCGTCGGCAAACCAACCGGATGTCATTTTACTCCACCAGAGAAAGATGGTAAAACATCGGTCAGGTAAATAATACGACATCACCATGACAACATGTTGTCAGGCCTGTATTGTTTTGCCTCGTGCTGGTGGACCACTTGTTTACATAGACGCTTGTTTATCCTGTTACATGCAGCATCTGTCTGACCTCTGCCCGATTTCACGTGAATGCAACATCAAGAATACGTTCAGATATGCAACCGCACCGCTAGATGGGGGGAAGTCCTACACATTATACCTTTAAACAAAGAAAAGTGTAAAAGTTCCATAAAGGTAAGAATTGCTTTAAAAAGCGATGAACATCACAAAAGAAAACAAAAAATCATCTTGAGATTGAGATTGAGAGTCACGCAGAGATAACACTGTATAAAGGTAGAACACATATACCTCATGTAGTTCTGTAACTCCAAAAAAGGGATATTTAAAACAATAAATGAATAAAAATAAGTCAAACAATAATAATAACAGCAGGGCTAGTAATTAAAATGAAATTTAAATTTTGAACTGGAGTCCACCTTGAAGCTTCAATGTTCGGTAATTTAGTTAACCTTTATTTTGACAGCGTAGATCCATTGAGAGCAGGCTCTCTTTTTCAAGGACGCCCTGTAGCAGCAGAGTAATGTTCGCCGATCATTAATTCTGTTCAAATGCAAAACAGTGGTGAAAGTTATTGCCCATTATTTTTTAATTTTAGAATTAAAAAAAGGACAAAGAGAGGGCAAATAGTGCGCATATCCAAAGAAGGCTGTGTGCAGGTGCAGGATTAAAAAGTGCAAACTAATAAATAAACAAGGAACCACTCTGTGTGATGTTATTTACTGCATTTATAATGTGTTTACTGTACG
>NC_139896.1:5402635-5524242 GCF_905171665.1 Trachurus trachurus
GCAGTGAAAGATCATTGAGTTGGGTATGGACTCCAGGAAGAGTAGCAATGGTTTTGCCAAAGCTAATAGAGATCCAAATGAATGAAATGAAATGAAATACACAATCCAACAACTCCAAAACGCTCTGGTGGACAAGTTGTGACCTGCACATTCACCACGCTAGGAAATAATAACGTATAATCATGTAACATTACGACACATGAAGCAAATACTCTGAAGTACTTTCTCTTTTGAAATCCTTCCACCCAGCAGCCGTGTCTGGGATGTAGTTCCGGCTGCATTTGCCTCCAAACAACTCTGTCTATAATGTTACATTATTATCTCATAGCGTGGTGAATGTGCAGGTCACAACTTGTCCACCAGAGCGTTGTGGAGTTGTTGGATTGTTTATTTGATGAGTTTGATGAGGGACAGGGGACCTGTACCGTTCACCTCCATTGTGTTCACTGAGCAGCTCACGTCTCTGCCCCGCCGATCTCAAAACAACATGCACCGATAATTAAAGGTGATGAACCTACTGCTATGACTATAGGGATTATGGTGAGAGGAGGATCTGACTAAATGTTGAACTATCCCTTTAAATCACCAACAGTCTGGCACTCACACAACACAACATTTATACTGGAAGTAAAAAGTCCTTTAGTCCCACTCAGAGTCAGTGGACAGGTGAACCTACCTGTCCACCTGCAGAGCTTCACTGAAACTGTCTCACTTCATTTCCACTGGAATCGTTTCTCTGAACCTCTGCTGCTTCAGTTCACACACTGAGTCCAGATGTGATTTCATTATGACCCAGTTTGACATATTTACAAGCTCTCTCTCTCTCCCTCTCTCTCTCTCTCTCTCTCTCTCTCTCTCTCTCTCTCTCTCTCTCTCTCTCTCTCTCTCTCTCTCTCTCTCTCTGTCTTATTAAAGCAAAAACAAATACAAATCTTTTGATTGAAATTGTTTTTCAAGCCACAGACAAGTCATACTCATCTGCGATGTGTAACGTCAAGTTTAAATTCTCTAGAAAATTCTCTTTTCCATACTGACTCTGATAAAGTGAAGGGCCAAACAATTGAAAATTGAATTGAAATATAAAATACATATGCCGCAGTGGTTAAGACGGCCACCCCATGTAGAGGCTATAGTCCTGTAGAGGCTATAGTCCTCAACGCAGGCGGCCCCGGTTCGAATCCCGCATCGGGCAGCCCTATCCTGCATGTCATTCCCCCTCTCTCTGCCTCCCCCTTTCCTGTCCATCTCTACTGATCTATCAAATAAAGGCATAAAAGCCAAAAAAATATACTGAAAAAATACATATAGTGCTGAATCATGTTAAATAACATGAATGGTTGCTTTACCTCAGGCTGTTTACCAGCCCAGCAGACCTGGGTACTTGTTACGGCTGTGCAATTAATCAAATCGAAAAAAAAAAGATTACTTTGTCATTTTCATGGGCAATTGGGATTTCATTCTGAAGGACATAAACATGTGCGATTACGCCCCCCAAGCCGAGAAGCCTTTGACTTTGACTTTGACTCACTCAGTCAAAACACGGAACAAAGCAACTCATGTGTGGTGACTGGCGGTATTATGAAGATGGCAGAGGGAGAGAAGCATCGTTAGGTCGACAACAAAGTCAGAACAAGTTCTCTAGCGTGGGAACATGAGGAACAAAAACACATACCATGCTTTACAGTGTTTACCTTAAAGGGATAGTTCAACATTTTGGCAAATTGGCCCATTGCCATAATCCCTATAGTTTTAGCAGTAGGTTCGTTACCTTTAACTGCTGGTGCAAGCTATTTTTAGAACGGCGGAGCAGAGCCGCGAGCTGCTCAGAGCTTCGCTACGGAGGAGGAGTAATTCATGCAAAACCACTGATGCGCGTTGCCTTCAGGGACAGTTTTTCATCAAGCAGTCTCTGTATTTCCCTCTAAAACAACTCTGTCTGGTGTTAACGTTGTGTTATTATCTCATAGCGTGGTGAATGTGCAGGTCACAACTTGTCCACCAGAGCGTTGTGGAGTTGTTGGATTGTGTATTTGATGAGTTTGATGAGGGAAACCAAGAAATCCCATGAGCCACCATAGCGTAGCTCTGAGCAGCTCACGGCTCTGCTCCGCCGTTCTAAAAATAGCTTGCACCGACAATTAAAGGTAATAAACCTACTGCTATGACTATAGGGATTATGGCAATGGGCCAATTTGCCAAAATGTTTAACTATCCCTATCGTTTCTGGTTCGTGAGTGAGTTGTTGCTGCTCATATATCTCATATTATGGTCTGTATGGACTCAAGATGACGGAAATGCATCGTAGCGACTGAGAACTTTAATCCCTGGATATCATATCATAAATGTGCAGCAGTTGCTTGAATACTTGAATATCCACCTTTTCTCCCTGGATCCCTTCTGAGCCGTTGACACCAGCTGGTCCTGGGGAGCCAGACAGACCAGGATCGCCCTTCTCCCCTCGGGGGCCACAGTCACCAGGTGCACCCGGCATCTACATGAAACAGAGACTGTGAACTGTGCATCACAAAGGTTTGTGTGGTTCTGATCCTATTTTAGTCAATGATGTGATTAGTTAAAGCTGGGCTCTCACCTTTTCACCTTTCTCTCCCTGAGGTCCTTTGAGTCCTTCAGCTCCTGTAGCACCACGTGCACCCTGCACAAAGACAAACATTCACATTTCACACCAGCAGAAAATTAATGTACAAAGTAAAGTTTGTTTTTATGCAGTACACACCTTGGGGCCAACTAGTCCCTCTTTTCCGGGGGTCCCTGGGGCCCCAGGATGTCCAGCATTCCCCTGGAAAACACACAGAGCAGCTCTGAGTCCCACCTGACACCTGTTTCTCCACACATGTCCGACCTGTTCAGAACCTGTGGTTTGTAGCTGCAGCCAAACTGAACATTAAAGGGGACATATTATGGAAATATCACTTTTTGAAGGCTCTTTAACAAATATCTGGGTGTTTGTCTTTCGGCCCCAAAATGTGAGAAGTGTGGGTTAGGGGTTAGTAATCTGTAATGTGCAGGCTCCCTTGGTTAAATCTATGTGGTTTTACAAGCTGTTCCCATTGGCAATGATGTAACTAGCTTTCAAATTTGCATAACCCCACCCCTACCTGGTACTAGTAGAAGGGGGCGGGGCAGTGGCTCATTTGCATTTAAAGGGACAGGCACTGAAACCAGACGATCTGAACAGGGCTGTTTTGAGCGGATGAAAAGAGCTGTGATGTTTGATCCTTGAGGTATTTTGACCGAAGCATGTCACAGACATGTCTTTAAGACACCTCCAACTATTTTAATTTGTGGAAAGGGGGCAGAATATGTCTCCTTTAACATGAAAAGAAGCTGTACATCAAACTGGAGGAGAGGAAACCTCTGAAAATCACAACAGCTCTTCTACCATTCAAAATACTCCTAATAAACCTGTGAAAATGCATTTTCCTGATTTTTCTTTTGACGTTGGTGAAATAAAATATGAATCTGGTCATATTTGAAGACATTTCTCTGTCTCTTTGCTGCAGCTTCAGAAGTCAACAACCTGCTGTGAGAGATCAAACCTTCCACCTGACAACAGATCTGACTGAGACAAAACAGTGAAGTGGGAGGAAAAGTCAAGTTTGATATAGTAACTGGATTTTAGTGATTTTAATAAACTTACTGTGATAACTGATTATGAAACTCACCGTTCTTCCAGGAGAACCAGGATCCCCCTGAAATGAAAGCACAGTCAGACTGTGGTCAGATATTGTAATTTTTTTTAATGTGCCTGTATGTAAAAGAGACCGGAGAGACTTTACTCTGACAAACTAAGTGTTCACTGACAGTTTTTCCTTTGTTGCCTTTGTCTCCAGGACGTCCCTCTGGACCCTTCTCCCCTCTGTCCCCCTGCACTCCTTTGGGCCCTCCGTCACCCTGCAACACAAACCAAACAACATGACACAGCAACAAGATAAAACTACAACAAAATATTACGTTTTGGGAAGATGTTCACCTGGTTATTGTCAAATTTTGGGCTATGATGTATCTAAGTCATGTATGTTACTGTACTTTGGCTTAGAAGCTTGTAAGAAAGCAAATCACAAGAAAGTGGTATAAGTCAGACCCACCAACACAAGATGACTGACTGAAAGCTGTGAATGAAATATACTGTATGTTATGCAACAGTTGCAACAATGTCGCCAAAAGTGGGAGGAACGGACTGTGTACTGTACTGTCACTGACCATTTCTCCTTTCTTGCCTTTGTCTCCTGGAGGTCCTCCTACCAGCACAGTGTCGCCCTGTGAGTGACAGAACAGCTGTAAACGCCTGGATTCACCCAAAAGTTAAAAACTCTCCTGACAGAGCTCATTCAAAACAGCTACTGCAACAAAACACCTCTCATTTTCCTCCTCCTCCATTTTTTATCACTGCTGTTTTTGTAAAGGGAGAGACAGTGAGCAGCAGTGAATCTTATTAAATGTTCAAGTGCACACACCTTCTCTCCTCTGACTCCTTGGGGTCCAACATCTCCCTGAAACAGCAGAACATGTGATTGAATTGAACTACCCACAGCCTGTTCAATGACCACATGCATTAATGAAAACAACTGGTAGTTTTCACCTTCTTTCCCTGAGCACCAGGACTTCCTACAGGACCCTGAACAACACACACGAATGCTCCATTACACAATGGATATACAACAACCAAGGATCTTTTCTGGGCAAATTGAGTCGTAGGCAACTGGACTTGTATTTGTCTGGGAAGACGTTTCGCCTCTTAGCCAAGGGGCTTCATCAGTTCGAATTTGTCTTCCCAGACAAATACAAGTCCAGTTGCCTACGACTCAATTTGCCCAGAAAAGAACGACGACCTGGATGAATGAGAATATCCACAGACAACAACCAAGGATGTTTCTACATGTACAGTATGGAAGTTTTCCTCTGTCAGACAATAAAACTGGTATCAGAGTGATGTCTGAACTCATTTAAAGTCTGATGGAGTGATGGATAAACACTGATATTTACTGTTGGACCTTTCTCTCCATTCAAACCAGCAGGACCCTGCTCTCCCTGCAACATGAGAGACACAACAAGACACACAAACATGACAGTGTTAGTTTCCTCCAGAGACACGTCCATGTTACATCACATCTTCACTGATACAGCTGTGGAACCACTGTCTTACTCTGGGACCTGGTTCTCCTCTCTGTCCGTCTTTACCAGGGACACCAACACCATCTTCACCCTGGCAACAGAAATCATACATACAGTATCCAATAACAACTGATGAGGTAGACAGAATACATGTGTTGGCTTAGAGAGTCACCTTATCTCCTTTGACCCCAGAGGAACCAGGAGAGCCCTAGAAAACAAGATACTGATCAACAACACACAGATGAAGAGAACACAGCAGTGAGTGATCAGCAGCTCCACTGACCTTCTCCCCCTGTGGTCCTCCAGGTCCTGTAGGTCCAGGTTCTCCTCTTGGACCAGTCTGCCCAGTATCACCAGTCTTCCCCTGTAGCCCTGTAGGACCATCTGAACCAGGAAGACCTGGACCCCCCTGAAATAGTCTGTGGTCAGTGGTCTGTCTAGTAAACCACAGTGTTTCGCACTTTTAAAGGGATAGTTCACCCAAAATTGAAATTTCACTCATTATCTACTCACCCTCATGTGGACTAAGGGCTGGGAGAAGTTTCAGAGTCCTCCGTGCCTTCTCTGAGTTACAGGGGGTCTCGGCGTAGCAGTGCATGTCCATATAACGGTTGCAAATGGATACCAACTGTCTTCGTAACAAAAAGACACACCAAAAAACATCCAAATACCTCCATGCTGCTCGTGTGTAATGTCCGTCTTGTATTGAAGCATTAAATGCGAAATTGTCCCGAAAAAAATTAAATAAGTCTATATTTCAAGCTTGTTTTGTAGCGGAAGCTTCTCGAACCGGGAAGAGGAGCTTCCGCTACAAACAAGCTTCAAGTTTTCTGGTGTGTCTTTTTGTTACGAAGACAGTTGGTATCCATTTGCAACCGTTATATGGACATGCACTGCTACGCCGAGACCCCCTGTAACTCAGAGAAGCCACGGAGGACTCTGAAACTTCTCCCAGCCCTTAGTCCACATGAGGGTGAGTAAATAATGAGTTTCAATTTTGGGTGAACTATCCCTTTAAACCTGGAGGTCCAACCAGACCAGGACCTGCCACAGGTTTTTCGTTCTCATATTATACAAACTTTTAAAACACATGGTTAAACTTGCCTTATCTCCTCCTGGGCCTGGGGATCCCTGTGTCCCCTGCATGAAAAACAAATAACAAGGTGTGAAAAGAAGATTTATTCTTTTCCACTTTTTAGAAGGCCCGTGCCAATAATAAGAAAAATGGTATTGTTCATGTTCTACCAACAATAAAAGGCTGAATTTTCTATCTTTTTAAACAGTGAGTCAACTCTTTGCCCCAGATGTCAGTCTAATATTTGTTAATATGCTGGTGTGTGTTGTTAGTACTTTAGGTCAGTGGTTCGAAAACTTTTTGACATTAAGGAGGACCCCTAAATTGACACTAATTAGACCACGGACCCCCATTGGACAAGATTTTGAAGCAAACAAAAGGAATACACAAATATTTGTTCTGAGACTGAAGAATGTTACTATTTTGGTCAATGTACATTCAAATTAGGTCCAATGGGCTCTATGCACAGCTCCACTACTTCCTGAATTTAAGGCAGCTCCTTTACAGTATTTCCTGTCTTACATTATTGGACAAACTGATTAATCCAGGTGTGTCTGAGTAGTCACAATGGTCAGACACACCTGGATTAATCAGTTTGTCCAATAATGTAAGACAGGAAATAAAGGAGCTGCCTTAAGTTCAAGAAGTAGTGGAGCTGTGCATAGAGCCCATGGTGTGAATTTTTGGAAATATTGTAGAGAAGTGGTAAAATTTCTCCAAAAACATTAAAACTTTTCTTAAAAAAAATTCTCCAAAATAATTATTGAAAAAAGTGGTAACATTTCTACAAAAAGTGGGAAAAAAATTCTCAAAAGTCAAGACGAAACTGGTAAAAATGTTTCTAGAAAAAAGTGTTGGATGAAACAACATGGTGAAGACACCTTCCTGGGACGGAGGAAATCGAGACATTTTCGTCACCAAACAACTTGTCAGTTCCTCAGACAAACATTTAACAGATGACTGAAACATTCAGAAACTCATTTACCTGTGCCCCTGGAGGTCCACCTGGACCCTTCTCTCCTCTCTCCCCCTGCTCTCCTGTCGGCCCTCTGACACCCTGCAACACAAACCAGACAACATGACACAACAACAAGATAAAACTACAACAAAGTATAATCAGTTTGACACATCTGAGTGTTCACTGACCGTTTCTCCTTTGTCGCCTTGGACTCCTCGAGGTCCTTCAACCAGCACAGTGTCGCCCTGTGAGTGACAGTACAGCTGTAAACACCCAAAAGCAGCCTAGACATCAACACACAATCTTTCACCATGTTGCCTTTTCTTTAGGCTGTGTCTCCTGTAGTATCACAGCTCATTAACACAGTGTGTATTCATATATTCCTGCTGCTCAACACAGTAACTCTCCTGACAGAGCTCATTCAAAACAGCTACTGCAACAAAACACCTCTCATTTTCCTCCTCCTCCATTTTTGTGTCACTGTCGCCTTTATAAACAAACACACAAACAACAGGCGGAGCTCCAATAAGGCACTGTTGTTATCCTCCATGTTTTTTCTTCTTCTCTTCCAAAATTTGATTTGCTATGATGACTCCTCCAGCTTGTGTTTTATCCACAAGTTTCCAAACGTCAAAAAACAGAAGCCGGTTTTGCTCTTACGATGGAATTCTATGTTTCCATGGTTTCAGTAGTTGTCATAGTTGCAGTAAATGCATGGATCTATCCATGGTACGTACAGTACACACCTTTTCTCCTCTGACTCCTCGAGGTCCAACATCTCCCTGAGCACCAGGACTTCCTGTGGGACCCTGAACAACACACAGATACAAACATGCTCCATTATGTGTGACAGACTGCACAACAATACAACAACCATGGATGTTTCTACCCCTGCGTTCCAACAGCGTTTGCGTTTCCCTCGTTGACTTGGTAATACGTCACATGGAGGCCACTTGGAGAGCAGAGGGAAAGTGGGAGGGGGAGGAGTGGAAGAGATAAACAGAACGCACTTCCCTTCATTCACTAACAGCCCAAATAATAACGGGTTGACAACAAGTCATAGGTGAAGTGCTATAAGGCTCTTTTAATAAGAAACACCTGCAGTCAGTGATGGACCAGCCATAGGGCCAGAAGGGCCGCCAGGTAATGATGGGATGGGACCGTGCTAATGCGGCTGCCAAAAAAAGCACTGGCTAGCTGGTTAACTGTCGGCCAACTCTGAAAAAGGGGCGGAAATTCAATAATAGGTGCTCTATTACCACTCTTTGGCCCTGTCCCATCCCACTCGACTTTGACCCTTGCACTCGGTTTTGCGCACAAGGTTCATTACTGCCACTGCCACCCTATGGATGTATTTTTCTTGCACCGCCGCAATGCTGTGTGGGTGATATACAGCCCTGAAGTGACCATCGATGCTGACCCAATCCCTCAGCCCTCCAAGGGTCGATCTGACCAAGTTCACTTCAGCTTTTCAGAGAAATTGAATGATACTTATAATGGCGGCGGGGATTCCCCTGAGGGTGACTCAACACACTACTGGAACACAGCACAGATCTATGGAAGTTTCCCTCTGTCAGACAATAAAACTGGTATCAGAGTGATGTCTGAATTCATTTAAAGTCTGATGGAGTGATGGATAAACACTGATATTTACTGTTGGACCTTTCTCTCCATTCAAACCAGCAGGACCCCTCTCTCCCTGCAACATGAGAGACACAACAAGACACACAAACATGACAGTGTTAGTTTCCTCCAGAGACACGTCCATGTTGCATCACATCTTCACTGATACAGCTGTGGAACCACTGTCTTACTCTGGGACCTGGTTCTCCTCTCTGTCCGTCTTTACCAGGGACACCAACACCATCTTCACCCTGGCAACAGAAATCATACAGTATCCAATAACAACTGATGAGGTAGACAGAATACATGTGTTGGCTTAGAGAGTCACCTTATCTCCTTTGACCCCAGAGGAACCAGGAGAGCCCTAGAAAACAAGAAACTGATCAACATCACACAGATGAAGAGAACACAGTAGTGAGTGATCAGCAGCTCCACTGACCTTCTCCCCCTGTGGTCCTCCAGGTCCTGCAGGTCCAGTTTCTCCTCTTGGACCAGTCTGCCCAGCATCACCAGTCTTCCCCTGTGGTCCTCGAGGACCAGCTAAACCAGAAGGACCTGGACCCCCCTGAAATGGAAGCACACAGGCCAAAGGTCAAACTCTTATTGATTATGTAGATCAAATCAAATCATCCTCTGCTGTGACTTACTCTTGGACCTTGAGACCCGGCCTCACCACGAGGACCTGCCTCTCCCACACCCTCGTCTCCCTGCAACACACATTGGTCATGAGTGTCACACAACTTTTATATAATTTCAGGCAAATTAATAAAACACACAGTAAAGTTCACCTTCTCTCCCTTTGGCCCTGGAGATCCTGGTGTCCCCTGGAAACAAATGGAACGAAAAAGAGAAAAAGAACTTGAGACAAAGTTTTAATAGTGTGGAGTTTTTAACACACCACACGGCTCCAGACTGCCCCTCAATGGGGGTATTTGGGGTGTGTGCCTCTAAATTTTCTGCTTGCGCTCCTAAAATTGTCCAGAACACCTCCCGAGATACAGATGCCCGAGCCACCTCAGCTGGCTCCTTTCGATGTGGAGGAGCAGCGGCTCTACTCAGAGCTCCTCATCCGAGATCTTGTTATTTCGGTCATGACCAAGGGGGCAGTTGTCGGTCTGAGAAGTGAAGCTCACTTCCGCGTTCAAAAAGCTGCAATCCCCTCGGCTGTCGCTGGGGGCTGGCTCCAGAAGGGAGCAACTCCAATTGAGCCCCATGTTAAAATAGCCGACTTTACAGTTTAAAAAACCTATTTACAGCCTGGTACATTTCATTTTTTTGGTCTCAATCGATAGTTTCTACCCCCGCACACACTCTGAGGGGGGTGAATTTTTTTTAAACTCTACTGTTTTACTGTTATTAGGTTAAAATTCTGGCCAATTAGGGGGCGGAAACGTTGAGTGACAGGTCCGGAGGCCGCTGCTTCGAGGCCAGTGGGCGGGCTCTCGGCCGGCTAACGGCCGCACCGCTCCAAATATGGCAAGTAAAATCCAACATGGCGCAGTTCAAACCCCCGTAGTAGCGACACAAAACAGACTCCCCCAAACCAATGGGTGACGTCACGGGTGCTACGTCCATTCTTTTACAGTCTATGGTCATGACCCAGAGTTCATGAACAAGATCCAAGATATTGAAACATTTCCACTTAGGCAGGAACTCTGGAGGGGGCAAGTGGAGTTGGGTTCCAGAGCCCAGGCTGTGCGTAGAGGTGAGCCCGACTATCTCTACCCCGATGACGCCAATCGGGGCGCCATGAGCGTCCTTGTTCTTGTATTGTCGTGTGGGGCTCTTAGTTTGATTAAGTGTTTATGTATTATTATCCATGTTAATGTCATTTACAGTGACTCACCTTGTCTCCTCTGGGTCCAGCTGATCCAGTCACTGCCTGTACAGGTACAGAAAAGACAGAAATTAGAAAAGTAATTAGCAGAATAGCATCACATGGCTTTTTGATCATTAAAAGATGTAAATATGTATTTAAAGGGCTTCATATTCAAATATCACATCACATCAGCCCAGATGTTAGATTTTTCACCTCAAATTTAAGTTGTTTTGAACATGATATTGATTTGTAGAATCAACAAAAGCTCAACTCCTCCAGCTGATCCAGAGAGATGGTAACTGGTGAAAAATATATTCTGATGCTCAGAAGCCCATTGTGTGTGTGTGTGTGTGTGTGTGTGTGTGTGTGTGTGTGTGTGTGTGTGTGTGTGTGTGTGTGTGTGTGTGTAGCTGCTGAGCAGGTGTGTTACCTCAAACAGGTGAACTCACTGACAATGTGACTGTGTCTCTGTCCAAGGTGCTGAACCCGAGACTCATAGTGATCTGTGTAAGCTTTACACAGCAGCTCATCACTGAACACAGGAAGCTTCTGGCAGTGATGTGTTAGAAAAATAAAACAGGATGGGATCAGACTTGCCCACTCATTGTGAATTCTGTGAACTGGCTTTGTTCAGGTATGAATAGACATTACACAGACTTTACACCAGGGGGTTCGGGCAGCGTATAAAGTCCAACATGATATAACGCAAGAAGTAGATTATAGAGATGAATTTAGTCGTCACCTTCTCATTTTCACTGAGACTCACAGAGGAGGTTTTATCAGGCTGAGCTGATCCCTGATAAGAGAGTTGATGTCGGTGTTGAGGTATTAAATGTTCAGAGGTGGAGCACAGTCCAAGGAGACCTTAATCCTACATTAAATTTTTATTTACATCACATGGTTTGAAAGACAATTAGACAAACTATAATCCAGAGCAGTTAGTGCCACACTACAGGCTCATACACACATTTTAACAGGCATTAAAGAGACCCCGAGGAGTTTGCTTCTGGTTATAAAAGAGTCTCATATTAATGTGGATGAATCTACGTTACCCACATTTTTGATAAATATATTGTTTTGTCTTTATAGTTATTTTGATATTATGTAGTGGTCGACTCGCCCAGTATTTCCTACTTTAGGTTTCTCTGACGCTGCCCGGCGGGTCATGGGAATAACACCGCTGGATCGCCATTTACGGTCGGAACTACGACAGTATCTGATCGTCTTCAAACCTCTGACTTTCATTCTTGATCAATGAAAACATTCTTGGCAAATGTTTTTGCTTTCGTCCGTCTTGCACCGGTCGAAGAATTTCACCGTGTGCGTGGAGGCTCATGGGAAATGTAGTGTGAAAACACTTCGCTTTCCGAAACTCCTCGTTGTCCCTTTAAGCCACAATTCTTATTCATGGTCGGCTCGTCTGGTTTTTAGCACTACAAGATGTGCAAGAAAGAGTGACAAAATATGCCTCTGTCATGTGAAATCTATTTTCACTGGGTCACGACGTGCCAGAGAATTTCATTGTTTGAATGTCAGTCAATAAGAGAGAAATCCTCCTGAGACAGTTTGCATGGTTCTAGTCCTACTGTCTAATCCCTGCATACAAATATCATTTAATGGAAGACAACACCTCTGTGGGATTGCTAATGTTGCTGTAGACAGCTCACTGATGGGCATTAATTTAGTTCATCAACACATTCCTTCAAACCTTTAGAGTTAAATTAGTTAAACATTCAGAGATGGTTCTGTACAGATCTATTTTCTCCTCCAAGGGCCGAGGTAGCAGAGGAGGCTGCATCACCTCAGGGTGTTTGGAATGGGGATATCGAAGTTAAAATCAGAGTTTATAGTGTAACAGTTAATAATACTTGGATAAATCACTAGCAGTGGGGCTCCTGACCAACTTTAACAGGTGTATAAATTGCAGAGGAACGTGTCCGGCATCATTTACAGTGGAGGCGGCTGCAGGTCTGGTGCTGTGCTGTGTGTCAGATGGAAACTGTCACAGAATGAAGTTAATAATAGCACCACTGATACGTTTTCATTCCCCCAGGCAGTGAATCACTCTGCAGCCTGGATCAGATCCAATAAAAGGAACCAGAGAAATATATAGAGTGTCCTCTTCACCTGAGGCTCCTCCACACATACAGTACAGCAGGTTCTCATCACCTTTCCTGGAGGACCGGTGTCTCCCTGCTTCCCATCTAACCCGGGTCAACCTGGAGGTCCAGCCTCACCCTGAGAAACACATAACACAATGACACTGAGAAAGACCTGGGACACACTACACAACTCAACATAAACATCGCCTAAAAATATCAAACTAACCACTAACATTAAGCAATTCAAAATACTAATAAAATAGGAAAACATGGTATATTAATATGTATAATATGTTGTATATTTTTATAGATATATAGATATATATGGGTTATTATAATGTGTAAACTGCAGAATGAATCTATATGCTGTAGAATGAATGTATATGCAATATGATATGAAGTGTAAGTTGATTGTGAAATAATGTATACATATATAATATGTAGATATGTGTGAGAGAACCCGTTTAGTATGTGATGACTTACTAACAAAAAAATGGATAAAGCACAGTAACAAAGTGGAAACGCTCGCTCTGATTTTGTTTTGTTAGGCGAGGCATATTGCTCACTTGTTTTTTGTATTTTCTTTTGTTTTTAATTTTTTTTTTAATATAATGTCTCTGTTTTTGTATTATTGAATGTATATTTGACACTGTTGGACCCCAGGAATAATAGCTGTGGCTTTGCCGCAGCTAATGGGGATCCTTATAATAAACAAACAAACAAACCTGCACATATTCAGACATCTACATCTACACACATACCTGCTCTCCTGGTGATCCATCTTTCCCAGGAACTCCATCTTTACCTGCTTCTCCCTGAGAAACACTGTGTGTGTGAGTCAGTGTATGTGATGTGAAATTTCATGACAACTACAGCACAGACCCATTTAGATCTCCCTTTGCTTCTATGTCCACTTCACCATTCATTATTCATTATTAAATGAATAGATGGAAAATATGGATAATTAAGATTTCACACTATGTCCAATAAAAGGTTTTGAAGTGTTTTTCCTCGTGGGTTTCAAAAAGTCTATTTAGCTTATTTTTCACTCATTATTAGGTTTATGTTCTAATAGAAAGATCTTGACGGTACTATACAACTGCTGGTTGTGGTTGTTGTTCTGTGAGCTACTTTCTAAACATTACACCTCACAGCAGCTGTGATTTATCAATGAAAACCTGCTACATTTTGGCATTTCCATTTAATTACGTCCCATTTTCAACAACTAAAAAAGCCTCGGGTGTAAAACATTTCCTCAGTTTCACTGCCCCCCTCAGTATGGAGCTCAGTTCAGAACCAGGACTGCATACTCACCACCTGGCCTGGCAGTCCAGGACGACCCTGAGGACCCTGCAGGGACAAACACACACCGTGGTATCAATGAACACAGTGAGACACACACCCTGAGCTTCACACTTCATTTACCAGTTTCTCTCTGAGGAGAAGATGTGACTGATGGAAACACTCACTACAGCTCCTGGAGGACCTGGTGGTCCTGGTAGACCGGTGCTCCCCTGTGCACCAGGAGGTCCCTGCAGAGAGAGAGACACACACACACACACACACACACACACTGCTGATTTGTCTCGAGTGTAAACATGTAAAGTGTTAACATGTAAATACAGCTGCAGCTACCTGGACACCAACACCTGCTTCTCCCTGGTTCCCCTGTGAAAAACAAATGATTTAATTATTAACAACCAGAACAGTTCTGACCTCTGACTGGATCACCATTGTCAACTAAATACAGTGCATGAAAAAACCAACCTTTCTAACCTTCCTAAGACTACAAGCTGAACAGTTTACATACTGGGAAAAGTGGACTTGTCTGTGTGAATGATAACCCCATTTGCTCTAATGTATGGTGGCCTATGTCAACCTGTCTGTTCTATATGATGTTGTTCTTTCTCTGCTTTATGTTTCCTTGTTTGTTCTTTACTGTTGAAAAAAAGAACTGAAAACTTAAAAAAAAAAACTAAAAAAAAAAAAACTGTTCAGACCTGCAGTGACAGGTCGCCCCCCCTCTGAGACGTTCACAGGTAAACTCACCTTCACACCTGCTGGACCTGGAGCTCCGTTAGGGCCCATGGGACCCTGATTAACAAATGACTCAACATGTTAATTGCTGTAGTTTATTGTTAATTATAGTCTGTGAATGTGTTAACGAGTTTCCTCCTATCTATCTATCTATCTATCTATCTATCTATCTATCTATCTATCTATCTATCTATCTATCTATCTATCTATCTATCTATCTATCTATCTATCTATCTATCTATCTATCTATCTATCTATCTATCTATCTATCTATCTATCGATCGTGGTTTGAGAGGGCCTCCATGGGTCAGCTTCAAAGTATTAGGCAGGTGGTCGGTGTGTGTCATAAACTACAACTCTGTGTGTTTGCTTTCATAAGAAACAAAAAAACCACACACTTACCAAGCCTGTTGAAAGAAATCTTCACTTGATATGTTCACTATTGTGTTCTTTTTTGAAAATTAAAAATGCAACATTATCGTTTTCACCTTCAGCAGCATAACCACCCAGCAGTCCGCTCATTTATTTACCGGCTTCCCATCCTGACCAGGTTTTCCTGCATCTCCTGGTTTTCCCTTAAATTACAAACCACATATTGCTTCTTCTGAGAAATGTTAGTCATCAGAGTCTGAGTACACTCAACACTTACAAAACAAAAGAAAGAAACTGGCGTGCTCGACTCACAGTCTGAAAATACACCGGGTGCTGACCCAACAATCACAAAATGGAAAAAATCGAAATGTCAGCAGCACTCACAAATCACTATTAACTCAGTCTTTTATTGACGCACAGCAGTGTCAAAATGGACACGTTTCAGCTCTTACGTACATAGCCTACATACGTGCGCAAATGTGTGTGTGGTTGTGTTTGACAGAGACTGTCAGTAGATTACCTGAGGCTCAGAGATAGATAGATAGATAGATAGATAGATAGATAGATAGATAGATAGATAGATAGATAGATAGATAGATAGATAGATAGATAGATAGATAGATAGATAGATAGATAGAACGATAGATAGAACGATAGATAGAACGATAGATAGAACGATAGATAGATAGATAGATAGAACGATAGATAGAACGATAGATAGAACGATAGAACGATAGATAGAACGATAGATAGAACGATAGATAGAACGATAGATAGAACGATAGATAGAACGATAGATAGAACGATAGATAGATAGATAGATAGATAGATAGATAGATAGATAGATAGATAGATAGATAGATAGATAGATAGATAGATAGATAGATACATACATACATAGATGTCTATATTTTAAAGTTTAAATGGAGTCTCTAGGTGAAAGTATGCCAGAGCAGCAGATGTTGAAGTGTTGTAGTTCCTGAGCTTCAGGAGAGCTGGCAGGTTAAAGCTTCCATCACTTTCAATGTTTCCTCTGAACCAGCTGCTCAATGTGTCTTAATATTTAATGGACAGACGTGTGTTGTTAACCTTCTCATTTAAAAGCAAATAACTGTATTTCCCAAAATGTCAAAATACAAAGAACAAATGATGAAGATTTGTGTTGATTGAACTGTTCTAAATGAGAGAGAGAGGCAGCTCACTGACGAGCCATCACGTCCTTTTTCTCCTGTGTCTCCTTTATCACCTTGAGGTCCCACAGGTCCCTTCAGGACACATTATGAAACACATTACATTATGTATAATAATGTGAACACATTACATGATGTATAATAATGTGAACATGTTATTTGTTATGACTTGTTTATGTAAATCTGACCTGTTTTCCTTCAGGTCCTGCTGCACCAGGCTCTCCTGCGCCCCCTGGTGGACCTCTGTCCCCAGACGCACCTGGTTCTCCCTGAAGAACAAACACAAACAGATGTCTTTTATCTCCATATTCTTTGTTATATTTCATGAATATTATATCACAAGGATGAGCACCAAGGATGAAGAGCAGTTTACCGTCTGACCCTTCAGTCCGGCCTCTCCTCTTGGACCAGTGTCTCCCTGACACAAACACACAAATCCTCAGTGGACAGTAGAGACGAGTGTCGACTTCATCAATACAACATGAGCACTTACATCTTTTCCTTGGTCACCTTTGTCCCCCTGAGACACACAGACATGATGTTAGCACAGTCACATCGAGCCCAGCAGGAGAATTTGTTCACACTCTTCTCCGTCCTTCACCTTATCTCCACGTTTTCCACCCTTCCCCAGTTTCCCAGGAGCCCCCTGGGGCCCTGAAGGTCCTCGCTCCCCTCGTGGCCCTTTTGGTCCCTTGGCTCCCGGAGCGCCACGACCAACCTGGAGTTCACCAGTAAATTAAAAGACAATGACGGATGGTCAGACAATGCTGCAGCAGACAGACACAGATGAAGACAACACAAACATCACTGCAGCTCCATGTGGTGACGGTGCTGCTGATACAAACACAAAGGACGGATCAAATATTCACTCTGTCGTCTTCTGTTTCCCTAAATCTATCTTCATCTGATGCATGCAGAGCAACTGTTTGGTGTCTTTGATCTTCTCCTCCGTCATTTTCATTTCATTTCATTTATTAGTTTATTTCATAGGGACAGTGCACCACTAATCAACAGAGTTAAAAGAAAAACTGTAAGTGGGCCAGAGTTAGCCAACAAGGCTAGTTTTCGTCCGTTGTCCCTGGCCAGATGTTAAAGGCAACCTAAAAGCCAAAAAAAAACACTGTGTATATTCCTACAGGTCCATGTCATTCCAATCAAGCAGGAAAAGCAGCAATGTGTGCGTTAAACTTTGCATTTAAAGAATGTAATAAACAAAATCAGAATGCTACAAAGCTGTGCACATTCACAGGAGCTCCTGGTATCTTCTTTCAGTGAATGGATCAGTAATGACCATGGATTATTTCTGTTTATACTTTTTAAAAGAGTCAACATGCACCTGTCCAGAAGCACCGCTGCCTGGCTGTCCGGGTGGTCCTGGAGGTCCAGCGATGCCCCGGTCTCCTCTCTTCCCCTGGAAAACATGCAGTCACACTACTGAGACTCTCTGCACAGGGTGACTTCCTCCTGCTCTATAGTAGAGGCTGAACTATAAATCACAGCAGGTGGCCACTGCCACCCCTCCACTGATGTTCTACTGGTAATTAATAGGAATTTGCACATGAAAACAGCGTGCTGACATTTGGCACTCCTCTGGATTCCTCTCACAAGTGGCTCATCCTTAAAGACTGAGCTTGATCACTGCAGGCTGGTGGATTTAACCAGCTGCTTCTCAGCACTATTTTGATACCAATGTCAGAGCTGCAGCTGATAAATACACATTAGAGAGGGAAAGTGATTTAAAGAAAAGACAGAAGGAAAGCTGATGTGTTGTACAGTAATAAGTCAAGTAGAAATAAGTTAATAATGAGCCAATGGAGGCAGGATCAATACAGGAAGCAGTGTAGAAACAGTCTAATGAGAAAACATTAAACCAACATGAAGGGGATTTAGTAAAACTAACATCTTCTCCAGGTGCTCCTGGTTCTCCTTTGTCGCCCTGTGGATTAGAAAAACACTGTCAGAGTCCAAATACAGGCAAAATGAGCTAAATCAATTCTCTAATACTTCACTTAAAATCAAGCTGGTCACACTTTGTTTCTTTTTTTTTTTTTTTTTTTTTTTATCAAACTAAGTGTCTATTCTGAAGAATTAAAAGCACCTGTGACCAGTCACTTTGCCAATATGTTGTTAAACATGCTGCACTTTTACAGGATCGTCGCCTGAAACTCATCCTCACAGACACAAACCTTTCCCCCATCTTCACCTGGCAATCCATCCTCTCCCTGTAAGTCAAAGCAAAATGCATTATGGGATGTACATAAACAAACTAATGCTTTAGAGACGGTCATTATACGGCAGGACCTGAAACTAAGATCTGGCTGCTCTGGATCAGTAAACATGACTCAGAGGAAAGACGACGAGTCCATCATCAATAAGAGACAGAGTCAGAGAAAAACACACACACTGTTATATTCTTACTCTCACTGAACAGAATTAATATCAAAACATGTCAGTTCAATTGCTACAAAATATACAAACTATGATAAAATGGGAGTTTATTCTATTCGGGAATCGGGGTGCAGGAGAAGTCTCAGTGAGGAGTTACCTTCACCCCAGGAAGTCCAGGTTTTCCATCTTCACCTGCTTTACCCTGAAACACAACAATGATGATGATGATACACAGAGTTATTACACTGAGAACAGGCTGAGGTGTGAAAGAAGGTAGGTGTGTGTGTGTGTGTGTGTGTGTGTGTGTGTGTGTGTGTGTGTGTGTGTGTGTGTGTGTGTGTGTGTGTGTGTGTGCGTGTGTGTGTATGTGTGCGTGTGTGTGTGTGTGTATGCACTCACAGGCAGCCCTGGAGGTCCTGGTGGTAAACCCTGTTCAAACAGACCAGCAGACAGCAGAGATGGTTTAATCTCACTGTAAAATGAAGCATTTGTACAAAGTCTGACTGAACCAAAGAGCAGAGTGAAGCAGATCTTCAGACTCTTTGTCCGAACCGTCAGTTGTGTAGTTGTTTTCACTTCTTCACTCATTGTTGTGGTGAATCTTCATTGTGAGTCCAGTTTGGACACAACTGTGTAACCGAATGAGTCTTTACATGTCCACAGTGTCCTCTGCAGCACGTCCAGTAGAGTTACAGGTGGAGTTCAGACTAGTGTTCATGAAGAGTGTGTTTGACACAACACAGATAGAGAGGTGTTGCTGAATCAACCTGAAGTGCAGAAATCAAACCCAGAACCTTCTTGCTGCTAACCACTGGACTGGAAACATGACACAACAAACTAATTGGTTACTTTCCCACAAGATTTCCCAACTTTGAGAAAGTTGCACAAGAGTTTAACGAGCAGCAGTAAAGAGGAGTCGACTGCACAAGTGATGAAAACATAATAAAAGAAAGGAGGAGCAGAGAGAGAGAGAGAGAGACACTACAGACATCTCTGAACTTGGCATCACTGCTCACACACTTCAGTTTAGTTCTTGTGTCCTTCTTGTTGAAGCAGACCGACTTGTGTCCAGCTGCTGCAGACTCCTCTGAGGTATTTCCTGCTCAAGACTCCAAAACCACAGCTTGCATTGATTTTTACACACACACACACACACTGGCACAGCTGATCACAATGATTGATCTACGAGCTCTCCCTATGACATAAAACCTCAATTAAACATCATTCTGACCTTGATTCACTCACTCTCCATGATCATCATCATCATCATCATCACTCACCTTCATTTTTCCAGTGATGCAGATTTCCAGTTCCTCGGAGCTGAGCGCTCGGGGCCAGAGGAGCCCGCAGAGCAGCAGCCACCGCACCAACACCTCCAACATCTCACACACACACCTGCACAAACCAAACTCTGCTGCACAATTAACCCAAAAACAAAAACAGAGAATGAAAACGACGACGGACGGACGGACAGGCTCAGACGGGCTCAGACTCCGAGTTTAGTTTCGTTATTACTCAACTTTCCATCACTGAGTCTAAACCATCTGGTTTTACAGGGCAAATCAAATTCACCTCATTGAACCAAAACCTCTCGTTTTATTGGTAACACATTAAATATCTCACCAGAATGCCAAAATGCCGTTCACTGAATAACTTCACATTTAGAGATCCAGAATTGTCTGGCTGCAAAACTGAAAAAGTCTCCAAAATGATCTATTTTTTGCCTGTGAAGCTTCAGCTCAGTGTAACATTGGGTCTTTGTTAGCTTCAGCTGGAGGCTAACACTGTTTACAGATGAGTGGCTTATCCAGACCTGTGTTTTGGTAGGAAAATAAGAGTAAAAGGGGAAAAAAAACAGAATTCCCAAACATTAAAACGGAATTTCCAAAAATTTAAACGGAAAAAATGGAATTTAGAAAATAAAAGAGAATTTGGGGGAAAAAAATTTTAAAAAGAGATTTTATAGGGCCCTAGATGTTGTTGTGTCAGGTAGCTACAACGCCTTATAAAAGTCTTCATACCCCTTGAACTTTCCAGATTTTGTCACGTTAACCCCAAACTTAAAGGTTGGGTCTGGAGTTTTGTGCCCAAAAATAAACATTAGCTGTGTCTGCAGCCCCCATCTCCCTGCCTGTATTTTGGTCTTTTGCTCTGTTTTGTTCAGGTTTTGTTATGCACGTGGACGTTTCTGGGTGGAGAGCAGAGCATAGATATCTATGGCGAGAGAGTCTGTGTTTTCTCTCCAGCCAATGACGGAGCTCAGGCGAAGCTACGTGCAGCAGAGTAGAGGAGGGCTTAGGCCTGCTAGCCCCACTGATGCTACTGAGTCTCTCTCTCTCAGCAGCAGCAGCAGTCAGGACAACAAAGAAAAATAAATACAGTCTGAGTGAACCGCTGGAGCCGCGGACCGATTCCCGACCGTGACTGACACTGGTAACAAGTATTAGGGCCGTTGTAGTGAGCTAGCTCGATGCTAACTTCAGCTAGCGGTAGCGGTTAGCATCCGCCGCTAACAACGTCTTCCCATCGCACCACAGCGGCATAAAAACATAACATGGAGGCTGCCATTCTTTCAGACTGTATTTCCTTTCCTTTGCGGTCCTGACAACGGCTGCTGTCAGGAGCAGGAGGCTACATAGCTTAGCCCAGAGTGCAACGAACAAAACTCCAGACCCTACCTTTAAATGTATTTTATTGTGATTTTATGTGACGGACCAACACAAAGTAGAGCATCATTGTGAAGTGAAAGGAAAATGATTCATCGTGTTCAAAATTTCGTATAAATCAAAGACCAAAATTGAACTTTTTGGCCTAACATGCAAAAGTTGCTATGCGTGGTAACACTGCACATGAACCTGACCTGAACGCACCAAATGGTGAAACATGGTGGTGGCAGCATCATGAACCTGAGCAGTCATCTTTTTTTTTTTTTTTTTTTTAATGAAATCTTTATTTCATATTTGCAAAGTACAGACAATCAGAGAACAACTGGAATGTTCGTGGAAACGGACATTGAAAGACACTTTTCAGTGTTGAGATAAGTAAAATAAATAAATGAAATATAAAAATAAAAAAATATGCTGTGTAAAAAAAAAACAGTTAATAATATAAAGATAAGGCACTCTTACTCCACTATTCTGGGGTAAGTGAAAATGAGTTCAAGTATATCAGTGTGCGTTCACTTTTTTTGTTTAGCGTCAGTGACAAGGTTTTTATATAAACATTAAACTCCTCTATGAAAACATTAAAGTTAGGAAGAGACTTTGAGAATTTTTTCTTGTGTATGTGAAACTTTCCCATTAAAATCATGAGATTTATCATGAAATTAATTGATTTTTCTTCATGTTCAAACTTTGAAATAATATCTCTGTTACTAATTGTTATGTGTTGTTTACATTTGTTGTACACAAAGTTTTCCATATCTCTCCAAAAAACAAATGACAATGGGCAAGTACAAAATAAATGTAACATTGTCTCTGGTTCATCTCCACAAAAAGTGCACATTTCTACATCAGCAAACTTAGAAATCATTTTGTTACAAGGATGAATACAATGCAAAATTTTAAAGTGAATCTCTCTGATTTTGTTTGAGATACAGAATTGAAAGGGACATAACCAGGCTTTGCGCCAGTTAATATTAGCCAACTGTGAATTCCAGAAAGATTTTCCTCTTGGTGAGATTTTATTATGTGTCTGTAGTACCTTCCTTATGTGTTTGTTTGTACATTTTCTATCCATTATATAAATCCCATCAATCTTTAGAGAAGGTGTCAGAACCTCAACATTTTGAAAACGTAGGTGACACTTTATTAACTCAATCATACCTGCGGGAATAGCTTTTACAATAGAAACAAACTCTCTGTATTTGACAGGGAAGGATTTAGCTTTCAGGAAGTCTTCATAGTTGTAAATATTCCCATTATCATCAAACAAGGTTGTTACAAATATTATGTCTCTTTCAATCCAAGCTTCTTTATATATACTTTTGTTGTTAACAGTAATCTGACCGTTGTTCCATAGTAATTCTTTGTGTGGAGAAAAGTTGTGGACATAACAGAGTTTCCAACAGCGTAAAGCTTGCTGATGAAACTTTGAAAGCTTCAGTGGTAATTTTGAAACTGTGAAGTTGCATCCCATTAGAAATTTTAAGCCTCCTAACTTTTTTAAGATATTGTGCGGAATAAAGTTCCATAGTGACTCTGGTAGTTCCAAACATTTTTTAAGCCATTTAACCTTGAAGGTGGAATTTAAATGAAAAAAATTTAAAATTTCCAAACCTCCTTCTGCTCTCTCTAAACAAATAATATCTTTTTTGAGATGGTGGTGTCTATTCTTCCACACAAAATTAACAAATAAACTATTGATTTCTTTACAGAATGTATCATTAAGAAAAAGTGACAGAGCAGGGTAAACAAACCTTGACACACCCTCAGCTTTTGATAACAACACTCTTCCATAAATGGAAAGGACCTGAGCAGTCATCTGATTGGCCTGTTATATTTCGGTGACGTCGCTTGACGGCCCTGTTGCCTGGTGACCTGACCAAAGACGGTTTGGCCTGACTCAGCCCTGGTCATAGCAAAGACGGTTTATTGAATATCTTTGGTCATAGTTCGTTTTTCTGGCAGCCACAAAAAAAAAACGTACTCACCACCGTCCTGTCCCGTGTAGGTCACTCAGTTCACGAGCAGCAAAACTATGGAGAGAGAAAACCCAGAGAGCAGCCAGGAAGACTAACGTCCACTTGTCATTAGCATAACCAGTCTCTGATGCACGTTGGCCTAGTAGCTTCATCGCTGTCTGGGCGGTTAAAAGTCCGTTAGTTCCTTTAGCCGTTAGATTCTTGTATCCACCACAGCACACTGACCGACTCTAATCTTTGGCTTGAACTTGAAGCAGGAGTTCAAAGATCTTTTCCTGTGGCCAACTTGTCCAAAGAGAAAAACAAAGATGGCGGCGGCACTTCATTAATTCCCGGCAAAACGTAAACAGAGCTGAAGCAGCTGAGCCTGGAGCTAACAGGACACAACAACCCGTGTGTCACCAGTGTAACGCTGAGTGTTTGTTAAAGCCACCTGAATCTCCTTTAGTGAGAAACAGCTCAGGGCAAACTTCTTCACGGTGACAGGAAAACTTTAATGACCCAACGAGAACAATAACAGAGCCAGAGGGCAGGGCACAGACCTGTGGCACCGCCATGACACCACTCTTCCTGGCAACCACCTGTGACCTGACGTATCACTCCGCCCCATCCAAACCAAGGTAAACACCGAAAGTAGTTCCGAATCAAACAAGGTCAGTGTGAGCCAAACACTTGACGATACATCATAAGTCATATTTACAAAGAACAATACACACATCACATAAGTTTGTATGTTTTGGTCTTTGGGTTTTCTTTTGATGAATGGGAATTAAAAAAGAAAGAAAAAGATTTTCATTTTGAAATACAAAAATACAACATTTATGAAACATAAAGCATTATGTTTGAATGTCAAAGAGCAATTAACTAAAAAAAAAAAGAAAGTAGGCTACAGTTTGATGGTCATGTTCTATTTCATACAACAAATAATAAAATTACTGGACAATAGAAATGAAAAAACAGACCAAAACCACCTTTCCTCATTTTTAGAGTTTATTTGGTCTGAACCTGAACACAACAGTAAAAGGTTAGGTAAGGTTCAGGTTCTGGTTCAGGGACTTTATTTGTACTCTCAGGTAGATTTGTTTTGCAGTTGAACATAAAAAAAAAAGTACAAAGAAATTCAAGGCTCCATTCAATCAGTCTGGTACAAACAACAGGATATTAAAACATGATAATAAAAAGATTTTAAAAAGAAAGAAAGTAAGAGCTCCAGGTACTAGTTCTTCAGAGACAGGACTGCCACAAAACCAAAATGATAAAAATCAATTTAATAAAGACGGATGAATGAAATAATGTAAACATGGTTTCATCCATATGGATGCTGTAGGACACTTTCCTCAGACCGACTCTGGTTCCTCCTTGTTTACAAACAGCTGCACAATTTTCTTCAGTTACTAATTGTTTTAATCAATGATGGATGTTATTGTCAGACATCATGCAATCAGTGCAGCTGTAAACATTATTACTGGATCATTTACAGTTGTGAGTGTGAACTGATAAACTGGAACGTGCATGATTTAAATGACACGGTAAAGTCACACAGAGTGGAAAGACAGATTAAATCACTGTTTGTCCCTGATTGTTTCTGATGTTTGGACTCACACTTCTTCCAGGCTCCCTTCGTGCGCCATCGTTTCCCTGGGAACAGACAGGTCCACCTTTAGCTCAGAGATTCATTTCCATCAGATTATGAAACGTTGTGTGATGGAGTCACGTTCCTGTTACTGACCTGCTGCCTCTCGTACCATTACACTTTATTGACTCAGTCGCACCTTTTCTCCAGCAGGTCCACTGGGTCCCACTAAACCCTGATGACAGATGGAAACAAGTCATTCATGAGACCGCTGCTGCATTAATCACAGTCAGAGTACGCAACCAATATGAAACTAAAAGGCTCAGTGATGATGTAATCAGCTAATCCTCCATGACAGTTTGTCACTCACTCTGAGCCCTGCTGTTCCTGCGAGGCCGGGCTTCCCTGGGTCTCCCTGAGAGACAACACAGCATCATTCACAGAAACAGAAACACTCGAAGGAGACGATGAGGACATCAATATAAACTAGATTTACAATCTCACCTTCACAGGCCTCTGCCACTCGTGAGTCGTGACTAATTTCAATATTCTGAAGCACGCAGTGACCTTGACCTTTGACCAGCAGATCTAAGAAGTTCCTCCTTGAATCCTTGTGAATGTTTGAATCAAATCTAAAGAAACTTTGAGGATAATAATGAGATAATGTTCACAAAAGGACGTACAGATGGACACGAGGCTAAAAACCATGAGGCCTCCACCAGCTGATCTTCTCTCTTCCTGCAAAGACCCAATAAGGTTTTTGTGTAGTAAAACTTTGATTTTCCCCTAATGAGCACATCCATGTGTAACCTGCACAACATCCAGACAGTTCCCATGATCATTGCAGTCACTGTGCAGCTGCAGCCAGATGTTAATGTACAGTATTTTTGTTAATCATGTTCTTATTGTTTTCCTTTTGTTTCCTATTATTTTTATTCCCTGTCTTAATGAACCCTGATGGTTTAGTTCCCTGTTCTCCTTTTAGAATCACTGCACTGCCCATTACAATTACGCTCTTAGTTTTACTTTTACACCTTTTCTGTTTAACTCTTTTATCCCATCTCTTCTCATCTTATTGTATCTCATATTTTCTCCTTTTATCGTGTATACACCCCTTTTATTTATTTTATCTAACTAACTGCATCCTGTATTTTAATTTGAGTCTCAGTTTGTTGTTGGGGTCTTGTATTGCCTTTGTTGCTGTATAGCTTAGGGTTAGGTCCATCTCCTATGGTTCTATGACATTTGTATGTGACTTGTCTTCTCTGAGGTCTTTATATATTTCTTTTGTCAAACACTTTGTAAACATGTGTTTTCAAATATGCTATATAAATCGCACTGTGGTTATATAAAGTTATTATTATTAACAACAGCAAAGACACAATGTTGTGAGATCCTGCAACTAAAGTTGAAGCTACATCATTGAGATGAATTACTAATTAGAAATCAGGATTTTTGTAGTTCTGGGTGAGATGAGGGTTAAGATTGTCTGTTATTATGGGATGCAGGTGTGGATACAAGACGTGTAGGGACTGTGCAGCCTGAGCAGTGTTACAGTACTAGTATCAGTGAGAAGTCTCAGTTGTATTTATCGTGTGCACAAACTGAATTTATCCTGCGACCACGATCTCTCCTCATGAAACTACTTTGTCCCTGCAGGTCCAGGCTGCCCATCAGCACCGTCGCCCTGAAGAACAACAGCCACAAGTCATTTCTCTGAGATAAACACTTCACATGCTCCACCACCGGCTCTCTGGATCAGTCTGCAGCAGCTACCTTGTCTCCTTTGCTGCCCTATACTGCAAAAACTCAAATATCTTACCAAGTATATTTGGATTATTTCTAGTCAAAATGTCATTTCTAGTCAAAACAAATCTCATTATATCTAAAATAAGACTCATCACATTAAAAACTAGCTTGTTTTTATACACCTTTTACTTCTTTCAAGAGTGTTTTTTACTTGAAATAAGTAGAAAAATCTGATAGTGGGGCATGTTTTTCTTTCTTATTACAAGCACAAAAACTTGCTTCCACTGGCAGATTTTTCTACTTATTTCAAGTGAAAATTTGTTTGAAACAAGTGAAATTGTCAAAAAACAAGTACATTTTTTTGTGATGAGTCTTATTTTAAGGGGAAAGAGATTAGTTTAGACAAGAAATACGACAAATATTCTTGGAAAGATTTTGAGTTTTTGCAGTGTGTTGTGTGGTCCTGTCGGCCCTCGAGGACCCGGGGCCCCTGAAAGTCCCGGAGTGCCCTGGTTGATAAGGATGTAATTAGGAAAATACAGAAATACTTATCTGTATAATGAAGACTATGTCAGCTCGTGGTCAGTGATTGACAGCTCTTACTGCGGAGCCCTTGTCGCCCTTCACAGCCGCCCCGCTGCCGACTCCTGGAGGTCCCTGTCAGCAGAGAGAGATAAGAGCTGAGCATCATCGTGTCTGAACGCTCCTCTGGATATTTATGCAGCAAAGGAGTGACTCACCCTGTCTCCTGGGCTGCCCTTGTCTCCCTGCACACACACACACACACACACACAGTCACACAGAGAAACACTCACACACAGAGAGAGAAGACGTCAGAGGCGACGGCTTCCCCCGACACTCTGGTGATTTTACAGTAAAAATACCCCACAGGCCGAGGTGCTGCAGCTTCACAAAAACACTCACAGGTGGATTCATACACAAAACAAGAACTACTCAAACATCTCAATTATAAATCCTGAGTTCAAGTGAACATTTGTACCAAATTTAAGAAATTCTGAATCAACAAAGACATCCTAGAAAACACAATGTGTGGGTGTGACTGCAGCTGTGTCCAGGTGTGGAGGCTGCTCATACATCATCTCCACATTAATTACAGGTAACACAATACAATAATACAGGAGGAGTGATGATGACACATGACCAAGAAGAATAAACATAATAATTTAAACAACAGACATGAACCTGATCTTTGTTTTTGACCCTTTTAATCCACAGAAAAACTTTGCTTTCATCACTGAGGACTCAAACTGACGTCATGTTGGTGAATCAGCTGGAGAAAAGAGTCAACAACATCTCAGCACTTTATTACAGTAATTCATTCAGACTGACAGAGGTGTGTGTCAAACAGACCATCACTTACATGGTCAGTGTCTAAAACTCTGATTGTTGGACGCTCTGGAGGTGATAAACACACAAAACACTCTGCAGTCACTTTATGAATGAACTCATACAGTACATTCATAATGATAAATGAACTGATCCACCTGCACAGAGACCTGACTGAAGGAACATCACAGTGGCTCAATGCTGCCACCATGTGTGTGTGTGTGTGTGTGTCACTGCAACAGTTTCATCTTGGACCAAAGGCTGGAAAACAAAACTTTATTTATTCATGAACCAACCTGACCCTGAACACACCATGAAACCTCTGGAGGCGTTCAGCAAACAGTAGGCTAACTCTGAGGTGTGTTTCTCATGTGTTTTTCCAGGTTGTTTAACGTGTGCACATCACTCTTGTTCTTAACTCCCTTCTTCATCGACTTCCTGTCCTTTATAGAATTGATTTTAAACTTTTAATGTTTGTTTTTAAAGCTCTTAACGGCCTCGACCATCGTATTTATCTGAGCTTTTAACTGTCCGTAACCCTGGTAGAGCTCTGAGGTCAACCAATCAACTTTTGCTGCAAGTGCCCAGGTCAAAATACAAACACTGGGGTGACCGAGTCTTTTCTGTTGCTGCCCCCAGGCTCTTCAAATCTAGGCTAAACATTTACATTTAACTTCCAGAGAGTGTGTGTGTGTGTTTCCGTCTGATTAATGTGCACAGGAAAAACACAGTTTTTATTTGGACCTAACCAACTCACGTATCTCTCCGGCCCAGGGTTAGCGCCTGCCGATCAGCAGTTCGTTAGCTCCAAATAAAAACTGTGTTTTTCCTGCACTTTGAGGGGCTGGAAAAAATTATATTATAGTGAACAATGGAACTGTGTATTTTTTTTCCAGGTAAAACCTCTTTTAGGCCGTGAAAATAGGCCGTTTCTTTGGGTCTGTTCACAACACTGTATGTTGTAAATCTCTGGGCAGGGCTATGGGCTGGCGTTGCTAATGGGAGGAGTGTAGAGAGTCTTCTACTGCAATTAAAGTACTTAGGGGCTATTTGTAGATCATACAACCCCACTTGAAAAAAAATGCTACTATCCCTTTAATCTTATTTTATCTTATCTCATCTTATCTTATCTTAAATATCCTACTGTCCCTTTAATCTGGGTCTCTAAATCGGAAAAGCAGTTTGGACCTCCAATGAGATGTATGATGTGTTTCACTCATTGAGATGCATTTGATGAATCCAGAAAAACTTGGCCTTCGACGTCAGGTTCTTGACGCCAGCGGGCATTGACCAAAGCGTCAAGCGTCTGACGAAACGGGGTGAGACTGTGCTGCCCTGCTAAGCCAGACCGCAGTAACTACTGAAAATTCCAAATTGAGTTTTTTGTAAAATTGAACTTGTCAATAAATGTTTTATCTTGTGTAAAATTTTCAGCGGTCAATTTTGCGCAGTTTTAGAGATATGAGGTATGAAAAATTGCAGTAACTACAAAATCACTCTTGAAACTGAGCCAAACCGCAGTAACTACAGTTACTGTTAGCTCACTTAAAGCAGAAGTAAGTGATATATTTGTGTTAATATAAGTCTTAAATAGTTATATCTTCCGACAGCAATCACTTACATAGAGTGTTTGGACTGAAACACGGGTCTGTCAGTCACTCTGCTCTGCTCTGAGCCGAAGAGAAAACATTTATCGTATCCTACAGTTTTTATCCAATGAGGAGAGAGAACGGCATGCAGGGCTGTGTGTGCAGCCAAGGAACGCCGTGAATGTGGCGACGTAGGGACGAGGACTGTTATGGTGCGTTCAAGGAAACTCGTATTTTTCCGACCGTGAAGTGGTACCAGTTCGATCTGGTACGAGTTCACGGGTCAGAAGTTACGAGTGGCCGTTATAGTGACTTTCACCGGTAAAACAGGTCGGAAAAACACGAGTGGGTTGCCTGAAACGCTACAAAGTCGTAAGTTGTGACTTGAAGCTGTAATTTACGATTTCAAAAGCCTGCCTGGAACGCAGCATTAGCGAAAACGACCGGATCACTCACTTCTGCTTTAAGTTTGTACTGTCAAATTATTAATCATTTTTGAGGTGGTCAAAGTTAGTAATTAAGTAATGAAAGCTGGAAGAAAACAACAACATTGTAGTTACTGCACTTTGCCTCAGCATTACCTGTCTATCTGTGTAAGGAAACCTGGCACCAGAGCGCAGTATCTGCTTTTTAGGGGTAAAATGTAAAATATGTGGTCATATATTTGCATGAATATTACTTCATGAAAACCTGTCAAATCTGTGTATTTTCACTAATCTACCTACAACACATTTGGAAGGCAAATCAAAAAACTTTAAAGCCATTTTTCTCAGTTTCACTGTTCACGTAGTTACTGCGGTCTGGCTTAGCAGGGCAGTGTGTTGGAAAAACAGATGTCGCTACGAGTGTGATGGGAAAAGTTGAGTAAAAACGAAACTAAAGTCTGAGTCTGAGTCCCTCGGTCTGTCCGACGTCCTCTGCTCTGTCTGTCTCTTCTTCTTCTTCTTCCTCGGCTTTTGTTTTGTGGTTAATTGTGTAGCAGCAGAGATCGGTTTGTGCAGGTGAGCTGCATGTCTGACCAGGTGTGGTTGAGGTGACAGTCGTTGCCTGCACCTGCACCTGTCATATATTGTCGCTCCTGTGTGTGTGTGTGTGTGTGTGTGTGTGTGTGTGTGTGTGTGTGTGTGTGTGTGTGTGTGTGTGCAGGTGTGTGCAGGTGTGTGCAGGTGTGTGTGTGAGATGTTGGAGGTGTTGGTGCGGTGGCTGCTGCTCTGCGGGCTCCTCTGGTCCCGCGCGCTCAGCACCGAGGAGGCTTTCGAAATCTGCATCACTGGAAAAATCAAGGTGAGTGATGATGATGATGATGATGATGATGATGATGATGATGATGATGATGATGATGATGATGATGATGGAGGAGAGTGAGTGAGTGAATCAAGTCAGAATGATGATAAAAAAAATTATGATAAAATCATTCTGATCAGCTGTGCCTGCGTGTGCGTGCGTGCGCGCGTTCGTGTGTAGAAATCGATACAAGCTGTGTTTTTGTCTTGTGTTTAGTCCTGAGCAGGAAATACCTCAGAGTCTGCAGCAGCTGTGTCATGTCAGTCTGCTTCAACAAGAAGGACTAAACTCTCTCTCACTGTCTCAGCCCCTCCCACCTTTATTTTCTCATTATTTGTGCAGCTCATTCCCCGTGATTTATGATTCTTAAACTCCTACGCATCTTTTTCCAACTTGGGAAATCCCGTGGGACAGTCCAACTAATAAGTGTCTAATTAATTTGTTGTAGGTGGAACAGTGGACTGATGGTTTTCTCTCTCTCTCTCTCTCTCTCTCTCTCTCTCTCTCTCTCTCTCTCTCTCTCTCTCTCTCTCTCAGCCCCTCCCCTCTCTGCTCCTCTTTTATTTTATTTTTTCATCACTTGTGCGGTCTACTCCTCCTTGTGGGATAGTTCAACATTTTGGCAAATTGCCATAATCCCTATAGTCATAGCAGTGGGTTCGTTACCTTTAATTGTCGGTGCAAGCTATTTTTAGAACGGCGGAGCAGAGCCGCGAGCTGTTCAGAGCTACGCTACGGAGGCTCATTATGGGATTTATTGGTTTCCCTCATCAAACTCATCAAATACACAATCCAACAACTCCACAACGCTCTGGTGCACAAGTTGTGAGCTGCACATTCACCACGCTATGAGATAATAACAGAACGTTACCAGACAGAGTTGTTTTAGAGGGAAATTAATGCACAAAATGTTGAACTATCCCTTTAAACTCCTACGCATCTTTTTCCAACTTGAGAAATCCAACTAAGTGTCTCATAAAGTTGTTGTAGGTGGAACAGTGGACTGATGGTTTTCTCTCTCTCTCTCAGCCCCTCCCCTCTCTGCTCCTCCTATCTTTTATTTTTTCATCACTTGTGCAGTTGACTCCTCCTCGTTACTGCTGCTTGTTAAAGGACAATTCCGGGCAATTTCAACTCGGGGCCTAACATTGTTCCTAACATTTTAGGTCTAAAAGAAGGAATCTGTAGATTTTCAGTTTAATTGCTCCTGTTTTGCGGTAGTTGTGTGTCTGTCCCCGCATCGCCACGGCAGCGATGAATGGGAGCGGATTGAAATTCTGCTGCTTAGGTTGTTTACATCCCTCAAAGCCACAGACAGCGTCAGATGGTGACTCAAACATGCACCCAGAAGTTTATTTACTTCAAGCAAGCCGACATGTTTGTAAAACTAGATCTAATTCTAAAGAATCTCGCACGAGACCCAAGTTGACGCTCGGTGTGTTCACGTGCAGTCGGAAGCTCCCGTTTGTGTCATAAACACAGGAATATCAACTCTTGACTTGCTTCAAGTAAATAAACTTCTGGCTGCATGTTTGAGTCGCCATCTGACGCTGTCTGTGGCTTTGAGGGATGTAAACAGCCTAAGCAGCAGAACTTCAATCCACTCCCATTCATTGCTGCCGTGGCGATGCGGGGACAGACACAACTACCGCAAAACAGGAGCAATTAAACTGAAAATCTTCAGATTCCTTCTTTTAGACCTAAAATGTTAGGAACATACAGCCCCGGGTTGAATTTGGCCGGAATTGTCCTTTAAACTCATATGCAACTTTATAAAACTTGGGAAATCTCATGGAAAAGTAACCAATTAGTTTGTTGTATCATGTTTCCAGTCCGGTGGTTGGCAGCAAAAAGGGTTCTGGGTTTGATTCCTGCACTTCAGGTTGATTCAAGACTCTAAATTGTCTGTAGGTGTGAATGTGAGTGTGTGACAGACAGGTGAACGCTCAGCTGTGATTGGCTCCCTCCTCTCTGCAGGCCACCGTCACTTTGCTGACGGGAGGGGGTGACTGCGAGGGAGAGAGTGAGCGCTGCAATCTAGAATCTGAACACTAGATGTCACGGTCTTCACACCATTTTACACACTGAACCTTTAAAGGCAAAAAGCCTAAAAACAAACACACTCTTCATGAACACTAGTCTGAACTCCACCTGTAACTCTACCGGACGTGCTGCAGAGGACGCTATGGACATGTAAAGACTCAATATTCACCACAACAATGAGTGAAGAAGTCAAAACAACTACACAACTGACGGTTCGGACAAAGAGTCTGAAGATCTGCTTCACTCTGCTCTTTGGTTCAGTCAGACTTTGTACAAATGCTTCGTTTTACAGTGAGATTAAACCATCTCTGCTGTCTGCTGGTCTGTTTGAACAGGGTTTACCACCAGGACCTCCAGGGCTGCCTGTGAGTGCACACACACACACACACACACACACCTCAGTCTGTTCTCAGTGTAATAACTCTGTGTATCATCGTCATCATTGTTGTGTTTCAGGGTAAAGCAGGTGAAGATGGAAAACCTGGACTTCCTGGGGTGAAGGTAACTCCTCACTGAAGCTACGTTCACACTGCAAACCTTAAAGGGATAGTTCAACATTTTGGCAAATTGGCCCATTGCCATAATCCCTATAGTCATAGCAGTAGGTTCGTTACCTTTAATTGTCGGTGCAAGTTATTTTTAGAACGGTGGAGCAGAGCCGCGAGCTGCTCAGAGCTACGCTACGGAGGCTCATGGGATTTCTAAGTTTCCCTCATCAAACTCATCAAATACACAATCCAACAACTCCACAACGCTCTGGTGGACAAGTTGTGACCTGCACATTCACCACGCTATGAGATAATAACAGAACGTTACCAGACAGAGTTGTTTTAGAGGTAAATGCAGAGTCTGCTTGATGAAAAACTGTCCCTGAAGGCAACGCGCATCGGCAGGTTTTGCATGAATTTCCCTCTAAAACAAATCTGTCTGGTAACGTTCTGTTATTATCTCATAGCGTGGTGAATGTGCAGGTCACAACTTGTCCACCAGATCGTTTTGGAGTTGTTGGATTGTGTATTTGATGAGTTTGATGAGGGAAACCAAGAAATCCAATGAGCCTCTATAGCATAGCTCTGAGCAGCTATGAAAACAGCTTGCACCGACAATTAAAGGTAACGAACCTACTGCTGTGACTATAGAGATTATGGCAATGGGCCAATTTGCCAAAATGTTGAACTATCCCTTTAATGCTCAATTCAGATTTTTTGCTCAGGTCCGATTTTTTGTTTGTCTGTTCACATCACCATCTAAAATGTGGCCTGTATCAGATTCCAGTGTGAACGGTTTGCAGCAGCTGTTGTACAGGAAACGTAGAGGGAATGAGGATTTGATTTGATTTGATCTGAATGTAGCCTGAGACTTCTCCTGCATCCCGATTCCCGAATATAATAAATTCTCATTTTATCATAGTTTGTATATTTTGTGTTTGCATGACATGTTTTGATATTAATTCTGTTCAGTGAGAGTAAGAATATAACAGTGTGTTTTTCTCCGACTCTGTCACTAATTGATGATGGACTTGACGTCTTCATTCCTGTGAATCACGTTTACTGATCCAGAGCAGTCAGACATTAGTTTCAGGTCCTGCTGTATAATGACCGTCTCTAAAGCATTAGTTTGTTTCTGTACATCCCATAATGCATTTTGCTTTAACTTACAGGGAGAGGGTGGATTGCCAGGTGAAGATGGGGGAAAGGTTTGTGTCTGTGAGGATGAGTTTCAGGCGACGATCCTGTAAAGTGCAGCATGTTTAACAACATATTGGCAAAGTGATTGTTCATTCTTCAGAATAGACACCTAGTTTGATGAAATAAAAGAAAGAAAGAAGTAAAGTGTGACCAGCCTCATTTTAAGTAAATTATTAGAGAATTGATTTAGCTCATCTTGCCTGTATTTGGACTCTGACACTCTGACAGTGTTTTTCTAATCCACAGGGCGACAAAGGAGAACCAGGAGCACCTGGAGAAGATGTTAGTTTTACTAAATCCCCTTCATGTTGGTTTAATGTGTTCTCATTGGCCTGTTTCTACACTGCTTCCTGTATTGATCCTGCCTCCATTGGCTCATTATTAACTTATTTCTACTTGACTTATTACTGTACAACACATCAGCTTTCCTTCTGTCTTTTCTTTAAATCACTTTCCCTCTCTAATGTGTATTTATCAGCTGCAGCTCTGACATTGGTATCAAAATAGTGCTGAGAAGCAGCTGGTTAAATCCACCAGCCTGCAGTGATCAAGCTCAGTCTTTAAGGATGAGCCACTTGTGAGAGGAATCCAGAGGAGTGCCAAATGTCAGCACGCTGTTTTCATGTGCAAATTCCTATTAATTACCAGTAGAACATCAGTGGAGGGGTGGCAGTGGCCACCTGCTGTGATTTATAGTTCAGCCTCTACTATAGAGCAGGAGGAAGTCACCCTGTGCAGAGAGTCTCAGTAGTGTGACTGCATGTTTTCCAGGGGAAGAGAGGAGACCGGGGCATCGCTGGACCTCCAGGACCACCCGGACCACCAGGCAGCGGTGTTTCTGGACAGGTGCATGTTGACTCTTTTAAAAAGTATGAACAGGAATAATCCATGGTCATTACTGATCCGTTCACTGAAAGAAGATACCAGGAGCTCCTGTGAATGTGCACAGCTTTGTAGCATTCTGATTTTGTTTATTACATTCTTTAAAAGATAGTTACCTTTTTTACAATCTAGACCTTATTAGGGCCAGGGGCCATCGCACCAGGCACTGGCCCCTACAGCTTTGAAATAGCTGCAGGGACCAGTGCCCGGGTGATTTTCGGTTCGCTACAAATTATATATCAAAATGTGCGTCTTGATCGGGATCGGTGTGCTATTACTTTTCTCAACAGTTTACGAATTTTTCGTGACTTACTGCGCAAAATTTTGCATTGAAGTCAATGGGATGGGCGGGAAAAAAAGAGCGAAAAAGAATAATCATTGGAGTTTTTCAAACTGCTCAGGCATACTTTCACCTAGAGACTTCATTTAAACTTTAAACAGTAGACACAAGTCTTGTGTATTGGTGTATTACTCCTCGTTTTGATAGGTCATATAGTTTTTGATCAATTCCTGATCAATGACCATGATCATTTTTGGAGAAATTATGAGATTATAATGGGTGTATATTGCACGGAATGTTTGTGTCAGAGTGCGTGACATCATCAGTTAGAGTGGGAGAGAGCCCAGAAAAATTCCTGAATTTTTCTCTTTCCACACTCGGCCCGGCCACAATTTACACTCTACACGCATGATTTTTTCAAAATGTGTAAGACAAACTTGTTCTGTTTCTCACCATGTGCTCAAAATATCAGAGAGACTTACATAATTTGAATTATCAGCCTCTAAGTGCGGCCACGTCTGTCTCTGCTCCTCATTGACTCCAATACAAAGATTTTCTGAGAGAAGCAGAACGGACCGATGTTTTAAAATTGCCAGCGTCTCCAAAATATTTAATGTAGAAACACCCAATCCTACCAAATTTTTCAGGAAGTCCTTACAGCACCGTTGATCTGTGTTTTTTTTCTGATAGGAGTTACCGTTTTGTCACAGTAAGCCTTTTGCGAGACCAGTGCAGAGGCAGAAAATCGCTCTTTTTCTCAACGTTTCTGTCTGTCTCAGCCTGGGGGGCCCCTATCGTCATTGGCAACCACCTCAGGTTGCCGTGACGAAATGCTACGGTTCGTTTCTGCGTGTTTCCGACTTGTCAGAACAAAATGAGCAGCTGGATGAAGTTCAGCTTCCACAGGCTTCCTCTCCTGAACCTGGACTCACTAAAGCTCCGGATAGTTGCGCTAAAAATGGACCCGAATGCCGAAGCGGAATGATTATTATCAGAATGAGCCGTGCAGCGCTCAGAGATGACATCATCCAGGTTGTTGATCCAGATGTTGATAACAGCTAACCCCGGACTCAGAGGGGAATAGCATTAGCATATCATAACAACATATTGGTGAAATGAACGAGTTTCGCGGCAGATAATGGGCTCTAATTTCGTGAACTAGGTGCAGGCGGAGCGGATCAGGCCTGCGCCTCGCCTTCGCTTCGCCAACGGGGAGTGGTCAGGAGCAGATTGCGATTTTCCTTCGAAGCGCAGCGGAGCGCATCCCGCCTACTTCCCTCCCACCGGCGCAAATGGCATAGAGGGAGGAGAGAAGGCGTGGAGTGGGTTTGACACAGCCGAGTCAGATCTTCACCAATCAAATGAGCTCCTCTCCTCGCCTTTAAATCCGCCGCGCGCGCAAGGCGGACGTTTGATTTCACCGTGGAAGAGACTGATTTGAATCAGCACCTACAGATTACAGCATAGACATTCAGAACATCTATATCGATTGTCCCGTCACACTGATGACAGATCAAAGGCTGCACAGATGAAAGATGAGGATGGATTACTGCTGTGTTGACACTACACGATTATCTGCTATATTTATGTATTTACTTATTGATTTATTGAGCCGCATCGTCACGCGACCATAACAAATAAAACTGAAAACAAATAAACTATCATCTCTCACAGCAAACCACAATCAGCCTGGCATAATAGTGAGCAGATATTAACATCTCCATCTCAGGTAAATTCTAAAGAAAAAAGAAAAAGAGAGACGCTCCGCGATGCATCCGTTACGCACAGCTGTTTGTTATGTTGTGATCTGTGCACACGTGTTTAAATATAGGTTACTAAATATGAGTGTCTTTATGAATGGAAAAGGGGTGTGTGTGTTTTTTTTTTTTTTTTTTTTTTACTGGGCAACAGCTCTCAATCTGTCAGAGCAAGTGAGACGGGAGGAAACTGATGTTCTGGTCCGGTCCAAGCTGGCAGTGTCCGGTCGCGCGAACAGACCGCACGGGCTGATGATGCAAAAGTAGTCTGGGAGGGAGGAGGTTATGATGTTATCCAGGTCTATCTATCTATCTATCTATCTATCTATCTATCTATCTATCTATCTATCTATCTATCTATCTATCTATCTAACCTATATTTAAACACGTGTGCACAGATCACAACATAAACAAAGTGGTTTGCTGTGAGAGATGATAGTTTATTTGTTTTCAGTTTTATTTGTTATGGTCGCGTGACGATGTGGCGCTGGCCCCTAATAAATCAATAAGTAAATAAATAAATAAATAGCTGATAATCTGCAACGGCACAGTGTGTAGTGTCAACACCTGCTCTTGGGACATCCACGGCTGTCTCAGTCCCTCCGTGGTTTCATCTGTGTTAATTCAGTCAGGCTGAGTTTCCATTACGCAAGCCTTTGATCTGCCATCAGTGTGACGGGACAATCTATATAGATATAGGTGTATGTGCTGATTCAGATACAATAAATAGGGGTTATTGTGATGATGATTATTATTATTATTATTAATTGCATTTAAATGTGCCTGGAACTGTGGAAATCTGCCTGTGAGGTCTTGGTGACGTGTACGCACTGCGCGCTGGGCAGTCAAATTGCCACTGCGCTGGCTGCGCTTCGCCTTGCGCTGAGATTAGACCAGGTTGGAGCTGGCGAGCTTTCGGCGCACTCTCCGCGCGGTCTATCGGCAACAAATTGTCACTGCGCCACGGCGAATCTGTCGACACCTCCCCCTGCTGCGCGACCACTCCCATCTCAGCGCACAGCAGTCTGCCAATTTACCGAATCCGCTGCGCACCTTGTTGCACTGGAGGAAAATACCACTTCGCCAGCTGCGTCAGGGCTCGCCTCGCTGCGCCACCCTGAGTTGCGCCAAGAAATTAGGGCCCAATGTGTTATTTAGAGGCTGCATTGCGCTGCCCCGTGTACTCACATTATATGGATATATGCGGCTTTCAGATGGATCTAATTTCGTCGGAACTACATGCAATGACACCAAAGTTATGGGTGCGTAAATGATCGTATTTTATGCTAGAAATAAGGTCCAGATTGTAAAAAACGGTAATTATCCTTTAAATGCACAGTTTAACGCACACATCGCTGCTTTTCCTGCTTCATGGGAATGATATGGACCTGTAAGAATATGCATTGACGGAGGAGAAGATCATAGACACCAAACAGTTGCTCTGCATGCATCAGATGAAGATAGATTTAGGGAAACAGAAGACGACAGAGTGAATATTTGATCTGTCCTTTGTGTTTGTATCAGCAGCACCGTCACCACATGGAGCTGCAGTGATGTTTGTGTTGTCTTCATCTGTGTCTGTCTGCTGCAGCATTGTCTGACCATCCATCATTGTCTTTTCATCTACTGGTGAACTCCAGGTTTCTCGTGGCGCTCCGGGAGCCAAGGGACCAAAAGGGCCACGAGGGGAGCGAGGACCTTCGGGGCCCCAGGGGGCTCCTGGGAAACTGGGGAAGGGTGGAAAACGTGGAGATAAGGTGAAGGACGGAGAAGAGCGTGAACAAATTCTCCTGCTGGGCTCAATGTGACTGTGCTAACATCATGTCTGTGTGTCTCAGGGGGACAAAGGTGACCAAGGAAAAGATGTAAGTGCTCATGTTGTATTGATGAAGTCGACACTCGTCTCTACTGTCCACTGAGGATTTGTGTGTTTGTGTCAGGGAGACACTGGTCCAAGAGGAGAGGCCGGACTGAAGGGTCAGACGGTAAACTGCTCTTCATCCTTGGTGCTCATCCTTGTGATATAATATTCATGAAATATAACAAAGAATATGGAGATAAAAGACATTTGTTTGTGTTTGTTCTTGAGGGAGAACCAGGTGCGTCTGGGGACAGAGGTCCTCCAGGGGGCGCAGGAGAGCCTGGTGCAGCAGGACCTGAAGGAAAACAGGTCAGATTTACATAATACAAGTCATAACAAATAACATGTTCACATTATTATACATCATGTAATGTGTTCACATTATTATACATCATGTAATGTGTTTCATAATGTGTCCTGAAGGGACCTGTGGGACCTCAAGGTGATAAAGGAGACACAGGAGAAAAAGGACGTGATGGCTCGTCGGTGAGCTGCCTCTCTCTCATTTAGAACATTTCAATCAACACAAATATTCATAATTTGTTCTTTGTAGTTTGACATTTTTGGAGATACAGTTATTTGCTTTTAAATGAGAAATTTTAACAACACACTTCTGTCCATTAAATATTAAGACACATTGAGCAGCTGGTTCAGAGGAAACATTGAAAGTGATGGAAGCTTTAACCTGCCAGCTCTCCTGAAGCTCAGGAACTACAACACGTCAACATCTGCTGCTCCGGCATACTTTCACCTAGAGACTCCATTTAAACTTTAAAATGTGGACAAAAGTCTCATCTACTGATCTGGTTTCCCACATTTTGATAAATTTTATCGTTTTTGATGAATCGCTGTTCAATGACCATGATCATTTTTGGAGAAATTATGTAAGGGATAATGTATAGTTCGGAGGTTGTTATGGAGAAATAAACCCCGACAGGTTGTATTTCATACAACATGAAGGGGTTTATTTCTCCATAACAACCGACCAACTATACATTATCCCGCTTAGAACACGGCCTACAACTAAATCATTCAATAATGTAACACAAAATAATGATAAAAAGAGATTTTATTCATGTAAAATTAGACCGTTGCTCGGGACGCCGCTCTGACCAGCGCAGCACAGAAAAGAGAAACTATGCAGGATATTTACTTTATGTTTCATTTTTACCGTCATTAAACAGCTTCGGACTAATTGTGATGTTAGATAAACGACTTGTAACCTGTTACAGGGAGAGTGGAGGCTCCTTATTTCCACATCGTGGCTGAAAAGTAAACTTGCATCAGAACCTCTGACCGTACAGCTCCTCTCCTCTCTGTAGCTCCGCGACACAAACGCACCCCATAATCTCTTGTTTATGACAGGTACGACTACGGTAATCCATCGATCCACTGATTGATTATCAAAGGCTTCAAATGCACGAACGGGAGGAGGCTCAGCAAAACAGTGGCCGTGACCCATGGATGTATTATGCCGTGACCGGACATGCAGAGTCGGCCGTTGCTATGGAGTCCCTAGCAACGGTCCGCTCAGCGGTGGTCTATCGAGAAATAAACACAGCAGAATATTGGTGATTGACCAATCAGAATCGAGTATTCAAGAGAGCCGTGTTCTAAGAGATTATAATGGGTGTGTATCGCACAGAATGTTCACGCTAGAGTGGATGACATCATCACTTAGAGTGGGAGAAGTTGTCAGAAACTGTCTGAAACGTTTCTCTTTCGACGCTGCTCACGGCCACAAATTACACTCTACACACATGATTTTTTCCACAGTTGTAGACAAACTTAACCTCTCTCTAACAATGTGGTCAACAAAACAGAGAGACTTACAGAATTTAAACTGCGAGCCTCTCAGTGAGGTCAAGTCTGTTCCTGCTCTCCATTGAATCCCATACAAAAATTTGGAGCACACACACACAAGTATTTGCCAAAATGTCAACTGTTGCTTTAGTGTTTTACTCAGACTCTGATGACTTTGTGCAAAATCTGCAGAAAATCCACAAAAATATGTGATTTGTTATTTCAGGGAAAACCAGGAAAACCTGGTCAGGATAGGAAGCTGGTAAATTAAGTGTAAACCTCTGAGTGTCACTGTGTTCATTGATACCACGGTGTGTTTGTCCTTGCAGGGTCCTCAGGGTCCTCCTGGACTGCCAGGCCAGGTGGTGAGTATGCAGTTCTGCTCCAGCTGCTGGTTCTGGAGTGTAGGATTACTCCTGAACTAAGTACTGAAGTACTTCCTGTCCCTCAGGGTGAATCAGGTAAACCTGGAGTTCCTGGAAGAGATGGGGTACCTGGAAAAGAAGGAATACACGGATTAGCAGGAAAGCAGGTGTGTTTGTGTGTGGATGCTGTTAATGTTGTGTAGTGAGTCTCAGGTCCTTCTCAGTGTCATGATGTGATGTGTTCCTCAGGGTATTGTTGGACTGGCCGGCCAACCAGGCCTGAAGGGGGAGCAGGGAGACAGTGGTCCTCCAGGAAAGGTGAGAACTTGCTGAATCTGTGGAGGAGCCTCAGGTGAAGAGGACAGACACTCAATATGTTTTGTGGTTGTTTGTGTTTGATTTAATCCAAGACAGAGAATGACTTCCTGTCTGAAGGAGTGAAAACAAGTGTGGAGGAAAAGTAGGAGACAGCAAACTGAAGTGTAGGTGGGAGGAGGCGCTTTGACACACAGAGAGAAAAAAAAGGTGAAAAACTGAAGATGTTGGAGAAAGAACAAAACTCTGAGAATCTAATTCAAGATAAAAGAAATGAGTGTCAGATCATGTGGATGGGATCGTGGATGGAGCCGAGTGAGGAGACTCTGATGCTTCAGGTGTTTGTGTGGTGGAGTCTGTCACAGTCGACACAGAGAACAACTGTGTGTTACTGTCCAACCACTGTTTGACCTAGAAGCATTTTCATCTAGGACAATAAAACTGTAGGAAGTGTTGAATCATGAGGAGCTCCACCTCTGAACAACCTTCATGCAGATACTTTCACCTGCCAGTTGTGTGAGTTGGAGCGACTCCAGACATCGGATCATAAACCTGTGTCTTTTCTTTCCTGTGAAAAGTCAAACTTATTCATGTAACTCTAAACACAGCACTGATCACAACACTGAGTCCTCTGAAAGCTTATTTATTTTCAATCTGTCATTGGGACTACAGACACTAAATCTTAAACCTCCGATCCATGACTTACAACACTTTTATTTATCTGTTTTTCTGCACCTGTTCAGGCAGTGACTGGATCTCCTGGACCCAAAGGAGACCAGGTGAGTCACTGTAAATGTCATTAACATGGATGAAGATACATACAGTAAACCTTGTTCCATGATAAGTGTGGCAGTGATTGTTGGAATACAGATGTGTTAAAAATTACAAACTTTAAAACTTCGTCTCAAGTTCTTTTTGTCTTTTTTTGTTCCATTTGTTTCCAGGGGACACCAGGATCTCTAGGGTCAAAAGGAGATAAGGTGAACTTTACTGTGTGTTTTATGAGATTCAACAAAAGTCATGTGACACTCATGACCAATGTGTGTTACAGGGAGACAAGGGTGTGGGAGAGGCAGGTCCTCGTGGTGAGGCTGGGTCTCAAGGTCCAAGAGTAAGTCACAGCAGAGAATGATTTGATGTATTAACCTCTGTAATCAATAAGAGTTTGACCTTTGGCCTGTGTGCTTTCATACCAGGGGGAACCAGGTCCTTCTGGTTTAGCTGGTCCTCAGGGGCCACAGGGGAAGACTGGTGATACTGGGCAGACTGGTCCAAGAGGAGAAACTGGACCTGCAGGACCTGGAGGAACACAGGGGGAGAAGGTCAGTGCTTTGTTCTCTTAAAGGATAATTACAATTTTTTTTACAATCTGGACCTTATTTCTAGCATAAAATACGATCATTTACTCACCCAGATAACTTAGTGTCATTACAAGTTGTTCTGACGAAATTAGCTCCAGTTGAGAGCCGCGTATATCCATATAATGCAAGAACACGGGGCACGCAACGCAGCCTCTAAATAACACATTATCTGCTGCGAAACACGTTAATTTCACCAATATTTAGTTATGATAGGCTAGTGCTATTCCCCTCTGAGTCCGGGGTTAGCTGTTATCAACATCCGGGGTCTGTAGGTTGACCTACTGACCTCTGACCTGGATGATGTCATCTCCGACCGCTGCCCGGCTCATTCTGATAATAATCATTCCACTTCGGCATTCGAGTCCATTTTTATCTCAACTAGCCGGAGCTTTAGTGAGTCCAGGTTGAGGACAGGAAGCCTGTGGAAGCTGAACTTCATCCAGCTACTCATTTTGTTCTGACAAGTCGGAAACACGCAGAAACGAACCGTAGCATTAGCGGTAGCAACAAGCCGCGCCTCGCCGCGCTCAGAGATTACATCATCCAGGTCAGAGGTCAGTAGGTCAACCTACAGACCCTGGATGTTGATAACAGCTAACCCCGGACTCAGAGGGGAATAGCACTAGCCTATCATAACTAAATATTGGTGAAATGAATGAGTTTTGTGGCAGATAATGTGTTATTTAGAGGCTGCATTGCGTGCCCCGTGTTCACGCATTATACGGATATACACGGCTCTCGGCTGGAGCTAATTTCGTCGGAACGACTTGTAATGACACCAAAGTTATCTGGGTGAGGAAATTATTGTATTTTATGCTAGAAATAAGGTCCAGATTGTAAAAAAGGTAATTATCCTTTAATCTCTGTGTTGTTGATCAGTATCTTGTTTGTTTTCTAGGGCCCTCCGGGTTTGTCTGGGGTTAAAGGAGACAAGGTGACTCTCTAAGCCAACACATATATTCTGTCTACCTCATCAGTTGTTATTGGATACTGTATGTATGATTTCTGTTGCCAGGGTGAAGATGGTGTTGGTGTCCCTGGTAAAGACGGACAGAGAGGAGAGACAGGTCCCAGAGTAAGACAGTGGTTCCACAGCTGTATCAGTGAACATGTGATGTAACATGGACCTGTCTCTGGAGGAAACTAACACTGTCATGTTTGTGTGTCTTGTTGTGTCTCTCATGTTGCAGGGAGAGAGGGGTCCTGCTGGTTTGAATGGAGAGAAAGGTCCAACAGTAAATATCAGTGTTTATCCATCACTCCATCAGACTTTATATGAGTTCAGACTTCACTGTGATTTCAGTTTTATTGTCTGACAGAGGAAAACGTCCATAGATGTAGAAACATCCATGGTTGTTGTGTATCCATTGTGTAATGAAGCATTTGTGTGTGTTGTTCAGGGTCCTGCAGGAAGTCCTGGTGCTCAGGGAAAGAAGGTGAAAACTACCAGTTGTGTTCATTAATGCACGTGGTCATTGAACAGGCTGTGGGCTGCAGCAGTGTGTGTGTCAACTCAATCACATGTTCTGCTGTTTCAGGGAGATGTTGGACCTCAAGGAGACAAAGGAGAAGAGGTGTGTGCACTCACATCTAACTAGAAAGAAACGTGTGTGTGTTTTGGTTGTTTCACAGAGACTTCATATAAATGTATGGGAGATAGAATCAGAAATCTCAGTAGGGGAGAGCGGGGTACGTCCTAACGTGAGGTTAGCTGTAACACAGACATTTCAAGTGGTTACACGGGGTTCCTCTTTAATTGCTTCTGGCCAGTTACTCACACAACTAATAGACGGTCAAAAAATAAAGTGTCTATTCAAATGAGCAGACAGGCCACTGACCACAGACTAACTGTACCTACATTTCAGGGGGCTCCAGGTCTTCCTGGTTCAGATGGTCCTACAGGGCCACAGGGGAAGACTGGTGATACTGGGCAGACTGGTCCAAGAGGTGAACCTGGACCTACAGGACCTGGGGGACCACAGGGGGAGAAGGTCAGTGGAGCTGCTGATCACTCACTGCTGTGTTCTCTTCATCTGTGTGATGTAAATCTTATCTAGTGAGTTTCATTTTCAGGGTCTCCAAGGCTCTGTGGGTCCTGCAGGAAATGTTGGACCTCCTGGTCCTTCTGGTTTTCGTGGTCCTCCTGGAGAAGCAGTAAGTTTAAGTTTTAGAGCTGCTACTTGTGATCTGAATGTTTCAGTGATCTGTTAAATGTCTGTCTTGTTTTCTAGGGCCCTCCGGGTTTGTCTGGGGTCAAAGGAGACAAGGTGACTCTCTAAGCCATCACATATATTCTGTCTACCTCATCAGTTGTTATTGGATACTGTATGTATGATTTCTGTTGCCAGGGTGAAGATGGTGTTGGTGTCCCTGGTAAAGACGGACAGAGAGGAGAAACAGGTCCCAGAGTAAGACAGTGGTTCCACAGCTGATGTGATGTAACATGGACGCGTCTCTGGAGGAAACTAACACTGTCATGTTTGTGTGTCCTTTTGTGTCTGTCGTGTTGCAGGGAGAGCGGGGTCCTGCTGGTTTGAATGGAGAGAAAGGTCCAACAGTAAATATCAGTGCATCATTGTTGTATTGTTGTGCAGTCATATGTAATGGAGCAAGTGTGTGCAACTGTTTGGAGCTGTGGCCGTAAGGTCTCTGGTGCCTGTCGTGGTGGTAAACCCCCAAACTCGGTGGTGGACACGGGAAGGGATGCCATCAAGCTGAAGAAGGAGTCCTATCGAGCCAGGTTGGCTTGTGGCAGACCAAGCGTTCTGCAGCGAGGGTGGAGGCAGAAACAAAAACTTGGTTCTGGGAAGAGTTCGGAGAGGTCATGGAGGAGGACTATCGGTCCTCAGGGGAAGCAGTTCTCTGCCAGCACTGTTTACAGAAGAATTGGGGGGGCTGTTTACTTAGACTGGGGATATTGTTGTGTGACAGTTGAGGTTCCTGTCACTATGCCTCCAATTGATCGTGCGCCCTGGCTACTTGGCCAAGGGGATGTCCCTTTGGGTGACTGGCAAGCACGCATGACTCTTACCCGGGAGGTGTGGGTTCAATCCCAGCCCGGGCCCTCTTCACCTTCCACAGTCGGACAGTGAAAGGAGTACATCGAGTATCTCCTCAATCCCACTGACATGCCTTCCATAAAGTAAACAGAAGCTGAGAACCCAGAGGTTGATTAATCCATTACCCGCTGAAGTCTCAGAGGTAGCTCTAAAGCTCCTCAGTGGCAAGGCACCGGGATTTGATGAGATCTGCCCTGAAAACCTCAAGTCTCTGGATGTTGTCGGGCTGTCTTGGCTGATATGCCTCTGCAACTCGTGGGCAGATGGGGACAGTCGGCCGATAGTTGAACCTCGGATTCAGGAGGAACAATGCTGTTTTCGCCCTAGTCGTGGAACACTGGACCAGCTCGATACCCTCGATACCCTCCGCTTGAGGGTTCATGGTAGTTTGCCCAACCAGTCCACATGTGTTTTGTGGACTTGGAGAATGCATTTGACTGTGTCCTTCGTGGCATCCTGTGAGAGGAGCTTCAGGAGTATGGGGTCAGAGGCCCTCTGCTGAGGGCTGTATGGTCTCTGTACGACCGGAGCAGGAGCTTGGTTCACATTGCCAGCATTAGAATTACTGGGCACAGCGAGGGGCCGGAGGGGGTCCAGTTCAGGAGTCACTGGATTTCATCTCTGCTCTTCTGCGGATGATGTTGTCTTGTTGGCTCCTTTGAGCCAGGACCTTCAGCGTGTACTGGGGCGGTTTGTAGCCAAGTGTGAAGCGAGTAGGATGAGAATCAGAACTTCCAAGCCGGAGGCCATAGTTCTTGATGGCTTGCCCCCTCCAGGCGGAGGAGAGCTCCTGCCTCAAATGGACGATTTAAGTATCTCAGGGTCTTGATCACAAGTGAGGGAAGGATGGAGTGTGAGATTGACAGACAGTTTGGTGTATTGGCCACAGTAATGCGGTCAATGTACCGGTTTGTCTTGGTGAAGAAGGAGCTGAGTCGAAAGGCAAAGCTCTCGATTTACTAGTTGATCTACATTCCTACCATCACCTATGGTCATAAACTTTGGATCATGACCAAAAGAACATGATCTCAGATTCAAGTGACTGATATGGGTTTCCTCCGCAGGGTGGCGGGGCGCTCCCTTAGAGATAGGGTGAGGAGCTCTGTCACCCGAGAGGAGCTCGGAGTAGAACTGCTGCTCCTCCACATCGAAAGCAGCCAACTGAGGTGGTCTGGGCATCTGTATCGGATGCCTTCTGGACGCCTCCCTGGTGAGGTGTTCAGGGCATGTCCCACATACCCAGGACACGTTGAAGGTACTATGTCACTCAGCTGGCCTGGGAATGCCTTGGGGTCACCCCGGAAGAGCTGGAGAAGGTGTCTGGGGAGAGGGAAGTCTGGGCATCTCAACTGAGACTGCTGCCCCTGCGACCCAGCCCCAGATTAGAGGAGGAAGATGAGGAAGATGATGATGATGATGATGATGATGATGATGATGATGATGATGATGATGATGATGATGATGATGATGATGATGTGGGTCTCTGTGTGTTGCAGGGTCCCACAGGAAGTCATGGTGCTCAGGGAAAGGAGGTGAAAACTACCAGTTGTTTTCATTAATGCGCTTGGTCATTGAACAGGCTGTGGGTTGCAGCAGTGTGTAGTTCCTACAGCAGCTGTTAGCTGCACTAACTCAATCACATGTTCTGCTGTTTCAGGGAGAGGTTGGACCTCAAGGAGACAAAGGAGAAAAGGTGTGTACACTTTCATATATGAATACACACAGTGTTAATTAACTGTTTTAGCTTTTGGGTGAATCCAGGTGTTTACAGCTGTACTGTCACTCACAGGGCGACACTGTGCTGGTATGAGGACCAGACAGTGTATTAGTTGGAAATTTATTTCAAACTCTGAAAGATTTATGAGATGACTCAGGAGTTCATCTCTGGGCAGATTATATTTTATTTTTGTTTTATGTTAAAGATGAAATACAGGGTGTGTGGGAAAGAGACATTAAACATTTAGTGTCCTTCAAATTATCAGACCGGCCACTGACCACAGTTTACTGCGATTCAGGGGAATCCAGGTCTTCCTGGTTCAGATGGTCTTACAGGACCACAGGGGAAGACTGGTGATACTGGGCAGACTGGTCTGAGAGGAGAACCTGGACCTGCAGGACCTGGAGGACCACAGGGGGAGAAGGTCAGTGGAGCTGCAAATCACTCACTGCTGTGTTCTCTTAAGCCCGTTTTACACAAAATGCCCAAAGCGCAGGTGGCCAACGGCAAACCCATTCATTGTGTATGTGCTACCTCGACGCAAGAGCACACCGCCCTGTGCCAAGCTGAGTGGCCCACGAGGTGGGTGCCAGCTGCCGTTGTGCACTGCGCCCCAATTGAAAATGTTTTAATCTCTGATGACATCTCAGTGCGTCCAATAGGAGAGTCAGAAATCAATCGGCCGTTTGCAGAATGAAAACAATTGGCCAGGCGTTCTGTTGCAGTGATGGGCTGCCTGAAGTTAGTTCAACGCAATTAGACCAACACTCCCCAACAGGCTGTCAAACTGCTCCCTGCCTAACCTGAAGTAGGCTACACCTGGAAGCGGTCATCTTGTAGCTCCTGCTGAACAGTCTCTCCCAAATCCCATCTTGTTTGTTCGGTCGCATTACAACTCGCGCCAATGCGCATGAATGCCTGCGCCAGTCTGCGCCGTACCCTGCGGTGGGCAAAGCGTAAACCGCGTTCGGTGTGAAACGGGCATTAATCTGTGTGATGTAAATCTGAACAAGTGAGTTTCATTTTCAGGGTCTCCAAGGCTCTGCAGGTCCTGCAGGAAATGTTGGACCTCCTGGTCCTTCTGGTTTACGTGGTCCTCCTGGAGAAGCAGTAAGTTTAAGTCATGGTTTTGATTGTGCTGGACTTGAGAATAGTTTCTGTTTTTCCAGTAAGTTCCTGTGTTTTGATTATGAGCTGATGTTCAAGATTTGATCTTCACTGGGCAAATTATATGTTGTGTTGACTTTTGATGCTAAAAGAGGTAAATACAATCCCTCCAGTGAAGAGCCATTACAATCCACTTGTTCATATACAAGCATTGTGTCTGATAGAGAGGAATATGAAGGGATATAATTTATGATTTTATATGATCAGTCTCTTGTTTTCTAGGGCTCTCCTGGTTCCTCTGGGGTCAAAGGAGATAAGGTGACTCTCTAAGCCATCACATATATTCTGTCTACCTCATCAGTTGTTATTTGATACTGTATGTATGATTTCTGTTGCCAGGGTGAAGATGGTGTTGGTGTCCCTGGTAAAGACGGACAGAGAGGAGAACCAGGTCCCAGAGTAAGACAGTGGTTCCACAGCTGTATCAGTGAAGATGTGATGCAACATGGACCTGTCTCTGGAGGAAACGAACACTGTCATGTTTGTGTGTCTTGTTGTGTCTGTCATGTTGCAGGGAGAGCAGGGTCCAGCTGGTTTGAATGGAGAGAAAGGTCCAACAGTAAATATCAGTGTTTATCCATCACTCCATCAGACTTTAAATGAATTCAGACATCACTGTGATTTCAGTTTTATTGTCTGACAGAGGAAAAACTTCCATAGATGTAGAAACATCCATGGTTGTTGTATTGTTGTGCAGTTATATACTGTATAATAGCATTTGTGTCTCTGTGTGTTGTTCAGGGTCCTGTAGGAAGTCCTGGTGCTCAGGGAAATAAGGTGAAAATTATCAGTTGTTTTCATTAATGCACATGGTCATTGAACAGGCTGTGGGCTGCAGCAGTGTGTAGTTCCTGCAGCAGCTGTTTGCTGCACTAACTCAAACACATGCTCTGATGTTTCAGGGAGATGTTGGACCTCAAGGAGACAAAGGAGAAAAGGTGTGTGCACTTTAAAATATCTAACTAATTTATGAATACACAAAGTGTTAATGAACCGTTTTTTTTAGCTTTTGTTTACAGCTACACTCACAGGGGGACACTGTGCTTTTAGGCGGACCAGTCAACTCTGGATGATTTGTGAGATGACTCGGGAGTTCACTCTTGTAGCAATATGCAACTATTTGGGAATCTCTGGGCAGATGATTTATTTTATGTTTTACTATTGTTTTGTGTGAAATACAGGACTTGTGGGAAAGAAACATTATAAATGCCCCTTGAAATGACTATAAAGACCACTGACCACAGTCTACCTACATTTCAGGGGGGTCCAGGTCTTCCTGGTTCAGATGGTCCTACAGGGCTACAGGGGAAGACTGGTGATACTGGGAAGACTGGTCCAAGAGGAGAACCTGGACCTACAGGACCTGGAGGACCACAGGGGGAGAAGGTCAGTGGAGCTGCTGATCACTCACTGCTGTGTTCTCTCTATCTCTGTGTTGTTGATCAGTTTCTTGTTTTCTAGGGCTCTCCTGGTTCCTCTGGGGTCAAAGGAGACAAGGTGACTCTCTAAGCCAACACATGTATTCTGTCTACCTCATCAGTTGTTATTGGATACTGTATGTATGATTTCTGTTGCCAGGGTGAAGATGGTGTTGGTGTCCCTGGTAAAGACGGACAGAGAGGAGAACCAGGTCCCAGAGTAAGACAGTGGTTCCACAGCTGTATCAGTGAAGATGTGATGTAACATGGACGTGTCTCTGGAGGAAACTAACACTGTCATGTTTGTTGTGTCTTGTTGTGTCTGTCATGTTGCAGGGAGAGCAGGGTCCTGCTGGTTTGAATGGAGAGAAAGGTCTAACAGTAAATATCAGTGTTTATCCATCTCCCAGGAACAGAACAAACATCAAATGAAGCTTTGAAGCAGAGTGTTAAGGATCTCTCTCAGACTCTTTCTAATGTCTCATAAAGCAGTAGACAGACTGAATAAATATTTAGCTCTTGTGGATTTCCAGTCTGATCCACTTGCAGGAACTGTTTCATCTGTTAAACAACACACAGATTAACTTTGTGTACCTGTGAAAAGTGACATAAAAAATTATCATCTCTTCAAATGACCAGATGACCACAGTCTAACTGTACCTACATTTCAGGGGGCTCCAGGTCTTCCTGGTTCAGATGGTCCTACAGGGCTACAGGGTAAGACTGGTGATACTGGGCAGACTGGTCCAAGAGGAGAACCTGGGCCTGCAGGACCTGGAGGACCACAGGGGGAGAAGGTCAGTGGAGCTGCTGATCCCTCGCTGCTGTGTTCTCTTCATCTCTGTGATGTGAATTTGAACTAGTGAGTTTCATTTTCAGGGTCTCCAAGGCTCTGCGGGTCCTGCAGGAAAGATTGGTCCTCCTGGTCCTTCTGGTTCTCCTGGACAAGCAGTGAGTTTAAGTTATGGTTTAATTCCACTGTGAGAAGTAAAGATATGTTCAACCAGGATATATGTTCTTTAGCCTCATTTTTGATCCTGATGTACTTGTGAATAGTTGTTCTCTACCATGTCAAGACTATCTCTCCATCCTTCATCCACATGTATGGGGTGGGCAAAGTGTAAACCACGTTCGGTGTGAAATGGGCATTAATCTGTGTGATGTAAATCTGAACAAGTAAGTTTCATTTTCAGGGTCTCCAAGGCTCTGCAGGTCCTGCAGGAAATGTTGGACCTCCTGGTCCTTCTGGTTTACGTGGTCCTCCTGGAGAAGCAGTAAGTTTAAGTCATGGTTTTGATTGTGCTGGACTTGTGAATAGTTTCTGTTTTTCCGGTAAGTTCCTGTGTTTTGATTATGAGCTGATGTTCAAGATTTGATCTTCACTGGGCAAATTATATGTTGTGTTGACTTTTGATGCTAAAAGAGGTAAATAAAACCCCTCCAGTGAAGAGCCATTACAATCCACTTGTTCATATACAAGCATTGTGTCTGATAGAGAGGAATATGAAGGGATATAATTTATGATTTTATATGATCAGTCTCTTGTTTTCTAGGGCTCTCCTGGTTCCTCTGGGGTCAAAGGAGATAAGGTGACTCTCTAAGCCAACACATGTATTCTGTCTACCTCATCAGTTGTTATTGGATACTGTATGTATGATTTCTGTTGCCAGGGTGAAGATGGTGTTGGTGTCCCTGGTAAAGACGGACAGAGAGGAGAACCAGGGCCCAGAGTAAGACAGTGGTTCCACAGCTGTATCAGTGAAGATGTGATGTACCATGGACCTGTCTCTGGAGGAAACTAACACTGTCATGTTTGTGTGTCTTGTTGTGTCTCATGTTGCAGGGAGAGCAGGGTCCTACTGGTTTGAATGGAGAGAAAGGTCCAACAGTAAATATCAGTGTTTATCCATCACTCCATCAGACTTTAAATGAATTCAGACATCACTGTGATTTCAGTTGTATTGTCTGATAGAGGAAAAACTTCCATAGATGTAGAAACATCCCTGGTTGTTTTATTGTTGTGCAGTTATATATAATAGAGCATTTGTGTCTCTGTGTGTTGTTCAGGGTCCCACAGGAAGTCCTGGTGCTCAGGGAAATAAGGTGAAAATTACCAGTTGTTCTCATTAATGCACATGGTCATTGAACAGGCTGTGGGCTGCAGCAGTGTGTAGTTCCTACAGCAGCTGTTAGCTGCACTAACTCAAACACATGCTCTGATGTTTCAGGGAGATGTTGGACCTCAAGGAGACAAAGGAGAAAAGGTGTGTGCACTTTAAAATATCTAACTAATTTATGAATACACAAAGTGTTAATGAACCGTTTTTTTTAGCTTTTGTTTACAGCTACACTCACAGGGGGACACTGTGCTTTTAGGCGGACCAGTCAACTCTGAATGATTTGTGAGATGACTCGGGAGTTCACTCTTGTAGCAATATGCAACTATTTGGGAATCTCTGGTAGATTGATGATTTATTTTATGTTTTACTATTGTTTTGTGTGAAATACAGGACTTGTGGGAAAGAAACATTATAAATGCCCCTTGAAATGGCTATAAAGACCACTGACCACAGTCTACCTACATTTCAGGGGGGTCCAGGTCTTCCTGGTTCAGATGGTCCTACAGGGCTACAGGGGAAGACTGGTGATACTGGGAAGACTGGTCCAAGAGGAGAACCTGGACCTGCAGGACCTGGAGGACCACAGGGGGAGAAGGTCAGTGGAGCTGCTGATCACTCACTGCTGTGTTCTCTCTATCTCTGTGTTGTTGATCAGTTTCTTGTTTTCTAGGGCTCTCCTGGTTCCTCTGGGGTCAAAGGAGACAAGGTGACTCTCTAAGCCAACACATGTATTCTGTCTACCTCATCAGTTGTTATTGGATACTGTATGTATGATTTCTGTTGCCAGGGTGAAGATGGTGTTGGTGTCCCTGGTAAAGACGGACAGAGAGGAGAACCAGGTCCCAGAGTAAGACAGTGGTTCCACAGCTGTATCAGTGAAGATGTGATGTAACATGGACGCGTCTCTGGAGGAAACTAACACTGTCATGTTTGTGTGTCTTGTTGTGTCTGTCATGTTGCAGGGAGAGAGAGGTCCTGCTGGTCTGAATGGAGAGAAAGGTCCAACAGTAAATATCAGTGTTTATCCATCTCCCAGGAACAGAACAAACATCAAATGAAGCTTTGAAGCAGAGTGTTAAGGATCTCTCTCAGACTCTTTCTAATGTCTCATAAAGCAGTAGACAGACTGAATAAATATTTAACTCTTGTAGATTTCCAGTCTGATCCACTTGCAGGAACTGTTTCATCTGTTAAACAACACACAGATTAACTTTGTGTACCTGTGAAAAGTGACATAAAAAATTATCATCTCTTCAAATGACCAGATGACCACAGTCTAACTGCACCTATATTTCAGGGAGATCCAGGTCTTCCTGGTTCAGATGGTCCTACAGGGCTACAGGGGAAGACTGGTGATACTGGGCAGACTGGTCCAAGAGGAGAAACTGGACCTGCAGGACCTGGAGGACCACAGGGGGAGAAGGTCAGTGGAGCTGCTGATCCCTCGCTGCTGTGTTCTCTTCATCTCTGTGATGTGAATTTGAACTAGTGAGTTTCATTTTCAGGGTCTCCAAGGCTCTGCGGGTCCTACAGGAAAGATTGGTCCTCCTGGTCCTTCTGGTTCTCCTGGACAAGCAGTGAGTTTAAGTTATGGTTTAATTCCACTGTGAGAAGTAAAGATATGTTCAACCAGGATATATGTTCTTTAGCCTCATTTTTGATCCTGATGTACTTGTGAATAGTTGTTCTCTACCATGTCAAGACTATCTCTCCATCCTTCATCCACATGTATGGGGTGGGCAAAGCGTAAACCACGTTCGGTGTGAAATGGGCATTAATCTGTGTGATGTAAATCTGAACAAGTGAGTTTCATTTTCAGGGTCTCCAAGGCTCTGCAGGTCCTGCAGGAAATGTTGGACCTCCTGGTCCTTCTGGTTTACGTGGTCCTCCTGGAGAAGCAGTAAGTTTAAGTCATGGTTTTGATCGTGCTGGACTTGTGAATAGTTTCTGTTTTTCCGGTACAGTAGGTTCCTGTGTTTTGATTATGAGCTGATGTTCAAGATTTGATCTTCACTGGGCAAATTATATGTTGTGTTGACTTTTGATGGTAAAAGAGATAAATACAACCCCTCCAGTGAAGAGCCATTACAATCCACTTATTCATATATTAATGCACTTTTAAACCAGGTTCTTAAACAAGCATTGTGACTGATAGAGAGGAATATGAAGGGATATAATTTATGATTTTATATGATCAGTCTCTTGTTTTCTAGGGCTCTCCTGGTTCCTCTGGGGTCAAAGGAGATAAGGTGACACTCTAAGCCAACACATATATTCTGTCTACCTCATCAGTTGTTATTGGATACTGTATGTATGATTTTTGTTGCCAGGGTGAAGATGGTGTTGGTGTCCCTGGTAAAGATGGACAGAGAGGAGAACCAGGTCCCAGAGTAAGACAGTGGTTCCACAGCTGTATCAGTGAAGATGTGATGTACCATGGACCTGTCTCTGGAGGAAACTAACACTGTCATGTTTGTGTGTCTTGTTGTGTCTCATGTTGCAGGGAGAGCAGGGTCCTACTGGTCTCCAAGGCTCTGCGGGTCCTGCAGGAAAGATTGGTCCTCCTGGTCCTTCTGGTTCTCCTGGAAAAGCAGTGAGTTTAAGTTATGGTTTAATTCCACTGTGAGAAGTAAAGATATGTTCAACCAGGATATATGTTCTTTAGCCTCAATTTTTGATCCTGATGTACTTGTGAATAGTTGTTCTCTACCATGTCAAGACTATCTCTCCATCCTTCATCCACATGTATGGGGACTGACCCCACTGGGGAAGCTGTTGTGCCACCTTCACACTGGTGGCAGATTCTCAGCACAGGGAGGTTCAAGCAGCAGAGGTCGACACTCTCTTAGAAAAGAGAGCCATTAGGGAGGTTACGTAGGACAATCAGCATACTGGGTTTTATTCATGTTACTTCCTCATTCCCACAAAAGATGGGAGATGGGAGGCCAAGATGGCCATGATGGTGCCAATGGTCTGACAGACCATTCTCCAAGGTGACTGGTTTGCTACCATCAACATTTTTATGGGTGCTTAGAGGGTTGCTCCCTCTTCCAGGAGGTCGAGTGGCCCTCCATGAAATTTGGAGATGGTTCTGTCAGCCTTGCAGCATGGGCTGGTCAGACAGCCTTCTTATTGTGTTGGCAAGAAGGGTGGGTGAGCTCCATGCCCCTGCAAGGCATAAGGAATGCTGCCGCTTCTTGCCTGGGGATGCTGGGGTGGTGCTGCGCCCGAATCCTGTGCTCCAGCTTAAAGTCTGGTCTGAGCCCCCGTAAACCAGATTCTTGCTCTTTCTGCACTCTTGTGCCTACGGGACTACAGGCTAGCTCTTTGTCTGCTACAGGATTTACACTCATGGGTGACCAATCTCCAAGTTTAGGCATGTAAGGAGGCAGGTAAGCCTACCCTGGCAGGGGTGTGTGCACATTCCTCATGGGGCCACACTACCTCCTGGGCCCACAGATGCAGTATGGTCTGCTTGGTTTCCTCGTGGTGCCCCAATAGAGTCCCTATACATATGGAATATGTAAGAGATGGCCTTGACATGATAGAGAATGGATGGTTAAATGGTAACCTAGGTTCTCTTCGTTGAGAGACTATTTCACCAGCTACTAGCCACTCTGAAATGTGGTCCAATCAAGGTTAACTGTCGTGGCCACACAGGTGTGTGGCGCTTATATAACCGCAGGTTGCCAATCAGCGTGTGGGCTAAACAGGTGTCTTAAAAAGTAATCCACAGCAGCTGCCCCAGTGGGGTTGGTCTCCATACATCTGGAATATGTAGGATGGAGTTTTCTGGGGTTTAATTATATTAGATATAATTTCAGATTTTATATGATCAGTATCTTGTTTTCTAGGGCTCTCCTGGTTCTACTGGGGTCAAAGGAGACAAGGTGACTCTCTAAGCCTACCTCCTTTGTCCACCTGCTCAAATGTTAATGAATGTTTTTGGAGGGTAGATTGATAACATGTGTGCTTTTTGTTGCTAGGGGGGAGTTGGTGTCCCTGGTTCCCGAGGGGAGAAAGGAGTGCCAGGTCCCAAAGTAAGACACTGGTTCCACAGCTGTATCAGGAGACAGACTCTGTTCACTGTCCAGGCCATGACCACTGCGGCTGGAGGCATTGTGTTGTCATGGTGTCACAGCGTCAACTCAGTATTTCAGTAACGACTTGAGGAAATTTAATCTAGATAATCTGCCTTGTGCAACAGGTTGAAAAGTGTCAGACAGGCTACTGACCACAGTTTAACTGTGCATTTCAGGGGGATCTAGTCCCTACTGGTCCTGCTGGACCTGCAGGGACACAGGGAAAGACTGGTGATACTGGGCAGCCTGTGATGATTTGAACTAGTGAATTTTGTTTTCAGGGTCCCAAGGGCTCTCGAGGCTGTGCAGGAAAAGATGGAACTTCTGGAACTCCTGGTTCTGGTTCTTCTGGACCTCCCGGCCCTCATGGTTCTCCCGGAATAAGTGTGAGTTTCAATAATGAATTTGATAAACTGCGATAAGTGATAAATTCAGTTACTCTATTAAAGGTAGGGTTGGAGATCTTATTCCGGAGCATTTTTTACTAAATTGACTGAAATCCTCTTCACACTCTGATTGCAACCAGTTAATTCAAACAGTTTGTCTCAAAGGGCTTTACACAGCATCACAACAACATCCAATTGTCCACACTAGAAAATTTGGCGACATGGTCATGGTTGCAATTCCTGCAAATCTAGGACCGTCAGTAAACATGAAACATCTTAAGTATCCAAGATTGGGAGATCCCAACAATCCAAGAGCAAGGGATCCAGTGCTTCAGAAAGAACTATGGCAGCTCCCTCAAGGACAGTGACTATATCGCCAATACCAAAGCTGAACAGCTGGCTCAAGGGAATTGAGAACAGTCAGATGCTTGAGAGGTTCTAGGTATGGTGCTTTCAGTATGGCATCATACCTCGACTGCAATGGCCCTTCCTGCTGTATGACTTTCCCAAGTGGAAAGAATGGAGCGACTGCAGACAATTCTTAGGTCTTGGAAACTATGACAAGAGGTGGAGCAAGACCAATGCCAGAGTGAAGAGAGGATTTGTGGTGCAAAGGGTCTTTGAGGCAGCAGAGGAAGACCGCTGCTTTCACACACTGGATCACATCTTACCCGGCTGTCCACAAGCATTGTCAGAAGGTCGTGCAGGTGGAGGCACAATAAGGTCCTCAGTGAAATTGCCAAATGGGTAGAACAGCAGAGGGTCAAAGCCAACAAGCCCTATCACCCGAAGCCATAAACATCATAAGGTAAGGCAACAAGGCTCCAAGGATCTGCCTTTCATCTGGCAGTGCGACTCCGACTAGGAGTTGAGTGTGGACCTAAAGAGGAAGCTCGTCTTGCACAGGACATGGCGGTAACCTTCCTCCAGCCAGATATGGTCCTACTATCCAGGAGAAAGAAAGCAATCATAGTTTCTGAACTCACTGTGCCATGGGAGGAGAGACTAGCCAGGACTTGATTGACCAAGCTGTCATAAAAGGATTGTAGCAACCATTTTTCTCATCAAAGTTGGCTACCTTGGGTTCCCAGCAAAATCAGTGCTCCATTTCCTCCAGAGGGTTGGTCTGGAGCCCAAACATCTGAAGAACGCCAAAAGGGAGATAGCTTCAGCAGCCGAGACAATCTCAAGATGGCTGTGGTTGAAAAGAGCCTTTAGTTGGAACCCTTTTGCTGATGAAGGCGAAAAGTCTTTGGTGCCTCACTTGTACAGGTTAAGGGAAGCAACATCTGTGTCCCCGACATACCTGCTGACAATGCAGCAGGTTTTCTACTCAAGGAATACCATGATGGAAGAAAACCTGCATCACAATAGTCTGTGTAGTTCCTGCAGTTGCTGCTTGTTGCAAAGCATCTTTGATGTTTATTTCACCTCTGACGACTTCACTAATGTTGCAGTACGAAGACAGATAAGTGATCCAAGACGTCATATACTGGTGCCAAGAACTGTCAACAGATCAGTGCTGGAAAAACCAAATCCTCTCCACTCACATCAGTAACATCCAGGAAATGGACTTTGAGTTCATGGACTATTCCTATGTACCTAACCTGGGTGTTCACCTGAACAGTACTGAGGGCTACATACTTCAAAAAGGCTGAACTTTAGATAGGCAAGGGAGGACATATGTGTGTAGAGAAACAGGTGTCAGGTGGGACTTTTAAGCATTGTGTATGATCAGAGCTGCTCTGTGTGTTTTCCAGGGGAATGCTGGACATCCTGGGGCCCCAGGGACCCCCGGGAAAGAGGGACTAGTTGGCCCCAAGGTGTGTACTGCATAAAAACAAACTTTACTTTGAACATTAACTTTCTGTGAGTGTGAAATGTTTGTCTTTGTGCAGGGTGCACGTGGTCCTACAGGAGCTGAAGGACTCAAAGGAGTTCAGGGAGAGAAAGGTGAAAAGGTGAGAGTCCAGCTTTAACTAGTTTACAACAAGTTTCCTCTTTATAATCACATCATTGACTAAAATAGAATCAGAACCAAACAAACCTTTGTGATGCACAGTTCACAGTCTCTGTTTTGTGTAGAGTCAGCCTGGTGTACCTGGTCCATGTGGCCCCCCAGGGGAGCAGGGGAAGTCTGGTTTGTTTGGCCCCCCAGGACCAACTGGTGCTAAAGGCCCAGAGGGGATCCAGGGAGAAAAGGTAAATATTGAAGTAAGGCAAGTCAAGGCAAGGCATATTTATTTATATAGCGCATTTCATACCAAGGCAACTCAATGTGCTTTACATAAAGACAAAACTTTTTTTTTTTTTTTTTTTAAAGAACAGCATAAAACAACATAAAAACAAAAAACACAGAGTTAAAAACAGGAGCAAAGAAGAATAAAAAAGTAAAATAAAAGTTCAAAGTTATTAAAAAGAGCTCAACTATAAGCACATGAAAAGAGAAATGTTTTTAACCTGGATTTAAAAGTGCTTACAGTTAGGGCTGATTTCAGTTCTGCTGGTAGTTTGTTCCAGTTGTGTGCAGCACAACAGCTAAATGCTGCTTCAACATACTAGTTTGAACTCTGTGCTCCACTATCTGACCTGAGTCAGTAGATCTCAGAGCTCTCTAAGTATTCAAGTAAATATGTCAAACTGGGTCATAATGAAACCACATCTGGACTCAAGTGTGTGAACTGAAGCAGCAGAGGTTCAGAGAAACGATTCCAGTGGAAATGAAGTGAGACAGTTTCAGTGAAGCTCTGCAGGTGGACAGGTAGGTTCACCTGTCCACTGACTCTGAGAGGGACTGAAGGACTTTTTACTTCCAGTATAAATGTTGTGTTGTGTTGTGTTGTCAGGGAGCGAGAGGACCAGTCGGTCCCTCCATGGTTGGTCCACGTGGTATCCCAGGTTTCCCAGGGAGAGGAGAGCAGGTAAGTGTCTCCTGGTTGTTTCCTTGGTAACGACTCACTGAGCTCAGAAAAGTTCACCGTCATCAGATACAGATGCAGTACACAGGACCGAGACTGATTTAACTGCGTCTGTACAATTTACTGTTGGTGATTTAACCTTTGATATTGCATCGAGCTCCCACAATGCACCTGGTCTCAGTCCACTGAGTGAATGTGCTGCAGCCTCCTGCTGTGAGCTCTAATACCTGTCACTGCTGCAGGGAGAGATGGGTCCAGATGGAGCCAAGGGAGACAGAGGAGAGCCAGGCATGACGGTCAGTGCTCGACCCTTCCCTCAGGGCCACACACACACACACACACACACACACACACACACACACTGTTGTTTTAGAATAGAAGCTTTATTTGTCATTGTAAAAGAAAATACAACGAAATTGCCATTTAAATGCACTTTATCGTGTTTCCATCTTGACTTTGAATCCAGGAGGATGAGATCAGAGACTTCATCCACTCGGAGATGAGCCAGCACTGTGGTGAGTCTTTGATGTTTGTTCTTGTTGTTTCCCAGTTTAACTTCAAACTGTCGTCACAGCTCGAGTCTCAGTCCAACTTTATCAAACTCCTGCAGCTCCATGACTCTGTGAACTGACCTGTTCTCTCTCTCTCTCTCTCTGCTTCTGTTGCTCCGTCCACCTGATGCTCAGCGTGTGGAGGTGAGTGAACGTTCAGCTGCAGCAGATCAGAGACAGAAGGACAGTAACTGAACCACATGTGCTGCTGCTGCTGAGTCTGGAGTCAGAGCACTCACTCTCACTCATCATTGTGTTATTATATAAATCACAGAGAAAGAGTGTTTCTCCTCACGTAGTAAATGTGTCTCTGTCCTGTCTGTCCCTCTTCAGGCTCGGACGACTGTTTTCAGTTCAAGTCCAGACGTCGGCGTGCAGCAGAGGAACAGCCGGTCCAGGAGGGGGAGGAGGGTGAGAAGGGGGAGGAGGGTAAGTGTGTCTGTGTGTCCATCCCTAACAAACAGGAGGAAGCTGCTGCTGCTGCGTCTGCAGAGTCTGATCAACACAACAGAGCAGTCAGTCATTTCTGTGTCTGATATTTCTGATATCCTGTTGCATCCCTATAGAGAGCCTAAGCGGAAGCAGGAAGTAACGTCGCCATGGGACCTCAACTCGGAAAAAGTCTCCATGTAAGTGAACGGGAGTCAAAGTTATATTTCTAATGTGGTTGAATAGTGTGATGATAAAACTCTCTGTCCTCTACCTGTTTAAAACACCACGGTTCATGAAGAGAAACCAGCAGTTTATCGTAAAACGGCAACAGAGGAATGTATTTAGTGTGAAGACGCTCTACGGACTACTGATCTGTGTCCCACAAAAAATACACCAACTCACCAACTGACACGGGAAAGGGCGCCATGTGGTGACGCCACTACGCCACCTGGAGTCTTTCTGGTTAAGGATTCTTCTGAATTGTATTTTACAATAGGTTTACAACAAACTGCTGATTTCCCGGCATGAACCGTGATGTTTTAAACAGGTAGAGGTCATATTTTTTTCTCATGGTACAATTCAGTCGGATCACGAAATAAAACTTTGACTCCCGTTCACTTACATGGAGACTTTTTCCGAGTTGAGGTCCCATGGCGACCGTTACTTCCTGCTTCCGCTTAGGCTCTCTATAGGGGCTAATATAGAAATAAACTCTGTGGCAAAGGAACTGCAGGCCACTGGCAGGTGTGTGTTTTTGTTTTACACGCCAAACTAATTTTTGGCGCTTGGTGGGTGTTAATTTTACACCCTGACCTGATCACTCTGTTTGTGTTGAGTGTGTTAAAAACACATTTACATTTTTAATCATCGAACATATAAAGTAAAGACGCTGACTGGGTCGTGACTTCAGCTCAGAGTTTCTGTTGGTTTCCACTGCTGCTCTGCTTCTGCTGCTTCTTGCCTGCTCTTCTCTTCCCTTCCCTGTGCACGTGTCTCAGTGTGTCCACGTGCACGCTCCTGATCAGTGTGTGTGTGTGTTGTTTAGCTCCGGCCGACCGGTGCCAGCTCCCCATGGAGGAGGGCAGCTGTGGACGTTTCACTCTGCGCTGGTACTTTAACAGCGAGGCTCAGGCCTGCAGGCCCTTCATCTACAGCGGCTGTGGAGGAAACCACAACCGCTTCCTGCAGCTGGAGGAGTGTGAGGAGCTGTGTGTGGGAGACGCTGCAGGTACACAACCACACACACACACACACACACGCTGCTGTCTGTCTCATCCTCAGTGTGTAACACATGTTGTGTTGTGCAGGAGCTCGTCCCCTGAAGACAGCACGATGATGGAGACCAGGTCTTCCTCAGCCACAGGAGCCTTAGTCTTCCCTCAGCTTTTATACTTCAATATTTTGTCTTATTTATTGTTTCAAACTGTGTGAGGGTAAATACATTCAGATGAATTTATATATAAACCAAAAACATTTAGAACAAAACAATTTATCAAATTAACTTCAGTTTGCAGCAGCACACAGGTGTAAATTCTGCAATGCATCCTGGGAGTTTTAATGGTGTCTGTTTTACTTTTGTATGAATATAAGATTGTAATAAATCAATGTAACCAGATGATTTTCATAAGTGGTGACACGTTATCAGAGCAGAAACATGAACTTCTCCACACAGGAAATATATCAGCTCAGATCAATATTGATAATCTATCACTTCTATTAAATATGAAGAATCAAGCACAATATTCTGCCAAAATGTTTACCTGCCAGAAACAAAGGTGTTATATGTTTAAAGGCATTTTCATACTGTTTAGTATTGAAAAAATGGAAACTTGTGTTTTTTGTTTGGTACCAAACATTTTGTATCTGGAACTTTTTAATAAACATTTCTAATTAACCAAATATTGAAGAAAAAACTGACCTGGATTTTTTCTCTTGTTTCCTTTCTTGGTTTTCTGACTTACAGAAGATTTACTGATCCCAAGCGAATAGGCTACTTAAAGCAGTAAAGCAGCTGGTGTCATCTATAACTTTAGGTTGTTAACTAGCACATAGCTAACGTTAGCTGCGAAGCTAACATGCAGAACAGCTGCAGTAACAACCGTGCTACAGTATAGCTAACATCACTAAAACAGCACCTGACAAACTGACAGTGATTTGACTGTCCAGGCAGGTAAAGTTACTGTTAATGTGAAGCACCACGGAGCTGATGGTAGCCTACTCACCTGTCGGGTAGAAGCAGGGTCCACCTTCACTCTCTGCTCCCTCCGCGGGTAGAAAACCGATGTGCAGCCTACACAGGTCGTTGTCTGGTCCTGGTCTGGTCTGGGCAACACGGCTGTGTTTAAAGTGTCTTTGCAAATTAGTGAAATGTATCTCAACCTTTCACTATCAACCTAACCTGGATGTTTGAGACGACACTGGTTGTTGTTCAGCCTCAAATATCTACTGAGGTTTCACATACAACCTAATGTCTTACTCCAAACACTGGATGCCCACATGGAAAGAACCTATAGGTTTTAAGGAGTTTGAGAACAACAATGACTTGTTTCATTGCGATGGGCGCCCTTATCAGTTTGAGACCGAGTTTACTGAAGACAAGCTGAAGGAAATGGAGGAGAAAAGTGAAAGAGGGAGAGCTGCCGGTGGAGTCTATGTGCTGGACCTGGGGGAATCAAGTGGTCAGTGTGGTCACTGCCTGTCGGTGGCCACTGAAACCAGATAGTCGGGGAGGGGGGAGGGGGTCATTCCTATGTTCCCACAGCCCTATGTTCCCTCAGCCCTATGTTCCCTCATTTCTAACTTTTGTTGTCACTGAAAATTAGGCCCTATGTTCCCTCAGCCCTTTGGTCCCACCATTGGTTGGGTTTAGGCAATGAAGAAAGGAGTTGGTTATGTTTAGTAAAAAGACCAGGTAGAGGCTAGACAGGCCAGATAGGTAGAGTCCAGATAGGTAGAGAGAGTCCAGAGGGAACATAGGGCTGAGGGAACATAGGGCTGTGGGAACATAGGCACGCTCCCGTCGGGGAGCCACAGGCTCAAAAGCTCAAGAAAATGGGTTGAACCTGACATTGTCCGTTATACTTTTTATTTGTGTTTTTTCTGGTAACTGTGACACTAAGGACCAATAATTGAAGGGTCTGCTCTGCCAGAAATATCGCGAAAAAAAATTGTGGCCATTTCACTGTATGCACCCTTTATTTTTCGACAGGAAATTGTAAAAAATGATTTTTTTTCTTAAAATCCTCAGTGGGCTGGGTAGGCTGTCAATGAATGCATTTCAGATACACAGAACACATGTGGTGACAACATCAACTAAAAAAATAACTCTTAAAACACATTTCTACATGATAATAGGAGACAAACAAATGCAGCTTCAAGTCATGTGTGGGCCTACCGTCTGCAGTGGACAAACAAGAGCATCTCTAAGTTTCCATTTCCATGTTTCTCACATTCTCTGTTGTAAATTGTTTTCTTGTCTGTAACAACATCTATTGCACGTCTGTCCGTCCTGGGTGATGATCCCTCCTCTGTTGCTCACCCTGAGGTTTCTCCTGGTTTTCCCTGTTAAAAGGGTTTCCATGGAGTTTTTCCTCAGTCGATGTGAGGGTCTAAGGACAGAGGATGTTGTTGTGATGCCGTGTGAAGCCCTTTGAGACAAACTGTTTGTAAAAACGGGCTATATTAATAAAATTGCCTTGCCTTGCCTAAGTGATCTCCAGACTCCATCCTGAATCTCTGAGCCAATCAAACTGCTTAAAGGGATAGTAGCATTTTTTTAAAAAGTGGGGTTGTGTCCTCAAAGTGCAGGAAAACACAGTTTTTATTTGGACCTAACCAACTCACGTATGATCTCTCCGGCCCAGGGTCAGCGCCCGCCGATCAGCAGTTGGTTAGCTCCAAATAAAAACTGTGTTTTCCTGCACTTTGAGGGGCTTGAAAAAGTTGTATTATAGTGAACAATGGAACTTTTTTTTCCAGGTAAAACCAGGCCATTTCTTTGGGTCCATTCACAACAATGTTGTAAATCTCTGGGCAGGGCTATGGGCTGGCGTTGCTAACGGGAGGAGTGCAGAGAGTCTTCTACTGCAATTAAAGTACTTAGGGGCTATTTGTAGATCATACAACCCCACTTGAAAAAAAATGCTACTATCCCTTTAATCTTATTTTATCTTATCTCATCTTATCTTATCTTAAATAGCCTACTGTCCCTTTAATCTGGGTCTCTAAATCGGAAAAGCAGTTTGGACCTCCAATGAGATGTATGATGTGTTTCACTCATTGAGATGCATTTGATGAATCCAAAAACAACTTGGCCTTCGACGTCAGGTTCTTGACGCCAGCGGCCATTGACCAAATAAGCGTCAAGCGTCTGACGAAACGGGGTGAGACTGTGTTGGAAAAACAGATGTCGCCTACGAGTGTGATGGGAAAAGTTGAGTAAAAACGAAACTAAAGTCTGAGTCTGAGCCCCTCGGTCTGTCCGACGTCCTCTGCTCTGTCTGTCTCTTCTTCTTCTTCCTCCTCGGCTTTTGTTTTGTGGTTAATTGTGTAGCAGCAGAGATCGGTTTGTGCAGGTGAGCTGCATGAGGTGACAGTCGGTGCATGCACCTGTCATATATTGTCGCTCCTGTGTGTGTGTGTGTGTGTGTGTGTGTGTGTGTGTGTGTGTGTGTGTGTGTGTGTGTGAGATGTTGGAGGTGTTGGTGCGGTGGCTGCTGCTCTGCGGGCTCCTCTGGTCCCGCGCGCTCAGCTCCGAGGAGGCTTTCGAAATCTGCATCACTGGAAAAATCAAGGTGAGTGATGATGATGATGATGAATGATGATGATTGATGATGGAGGAGAGTGAGTGAATCAAGTCAAAATTATGATAAAAAATTATGATGAAATCATTCTGATCAGCTGTGCCTGCGTGTGCGTGCGCGCGTTCGTGTGTAGAAATCGATACAAGCTGTGTTTTTGTCTTGTGTTTAGTCCTGAGCAGGAAATACCTCAGAGTCTGCAGCAGCTGTGTCATGTCAGTCTGCTTCAACAAGGACAGACACAAGAGCTAAACTCTCTCTCACTGTCTCACCCCCCCCCCATCGACTGTTCCTCCTTTATTTATTTTAATTTTTTCATTATTTGTGCAGCTCATTCCCCGTGATTTATGATTCTTAAACTCCTACACATCTTTTTCGAACTTGGGAAATCCCGTGGGACAGTCCAACTAAGTGTCTAATTAATTTGTTGTAGGTGGAACAGTGGACTGATGGTTTTTTCTCTCTCTCTCTCTCTCTCTCTCTCTCTCTCTCTCTCTCTCTCTCTCAGCCCCTCCCCTCTCTGCTCCTCTTTTATTTTATTTTTTCATCACTTGTGTGGTCTACTCCTCCTTGTGGGATAGTTCAACATTTTGGCATATTGCCATAATCCTCTGGTGCACAAGTTGTGACCTGCACATTCACCACGCTATGAGATAATAACACAACGTTACCAGACAGAGTTGTTTTAGAGGGAAATTCATGCACAAAATGTTGAACTATCCCTTTAAACTCCTATGCATCTTTTTCCAACTTGGGAAATCCCGTGGGAAAGTCCAACTAAGTGTCTCTAACTAAGTAACTAACTAACTAAGTTGTTGTAGGTGGAACAGTGGACTGATGGTTTTCTCTCTCTCTCTCAGCCCCTCCCCTCTCTGCTCCTCCTATCTTTTATTTTTTCATCACTTGTGCAGTTGACTCCTCCTCGTTACTGCTGCTTGTTAAAGGACAATTCCGGGCAATTTCAACCCGGGGCTGTATTTTCCTAACATTTTAGGTCTAAAAGAAGGAATCTGAAGATTTTCAGCAAGCCGACATGTTTGTAAAACTAGATCTAATTCAGAGTCTCGCACGAGACCCAAGTTGACGCTCGGTGTGTTCACGTGCAGTCGGAAGCTCCCGTTTGTGTCATAAACACAGGAATATCAACTCTTGACTTGCTTCAAGTAAATAAACTTCTGGGTGCATGTTTGAGTCGCCATCTGACGCTGTCTGTGGCTTTGAGGGATGTAAACAGCCTAAGCAGCAGAACTTCAATCCACTCCCATTCATCACTGCCGTGGCGATGCGGGGACAGACACAACTACCGCAAAACAGGAGCAATTAAACTTAAAATCTTCAGATTCCTTCTTTTAGACCTAAAATGTTAGGAACATACAGCCCCGGGTTGAATTTGGCCGGAATTGTCCTTTAAACTCATATGCAACTTTATCAAACTTGGGAAATCTCGTGGGAAAGTAACCAATTAGTTTGTTGTATCATGTTTCCAGTCCGGTGGTTGGCAGCAAAAAGGTTCTGGGTTTGATTCCTGCACTTCAGGTTGATTCAAGACTCTAAATTGTCTGTAGGTGTGAATGTGAGTGTGTGACAGACAGGTGAACGCTCAGCTGTGATTGGCTCCCTCCTCTCTGCAGGCCACCGTCACTTTGCTGACGGGAGGGGGGGTGACTGCGAGGGAGAGAGTGAGCGCTGCAATCTAGAATCTGAACACTAGATGTCACGGTCTTCACACCATTTTACACACTGAACCTTTAAAGGCAAAAAGCCTAAAAACAAACACACTCTTCATGAACTCCACCTGTAACTCTACTGGACGTGCTGCAGAGGACGCTGTGGACATGTAAAGACTCACTCTGTTACACAGTTGAACTTGTTCTTAATTGATTCTGCCTGGTTAAATAAAGGTTAAATAAAATGAATAAAAAGTTGTGTCCAATCTGGACTCGCAATATTCAGCACAACAATGAGTGAAGAAGTCAAAACAACTACACAACTGACGGTTCGGACAAAGAGTCTGAAGATCTGCTTCACTCTGCTCTTTGGTTCAGTCAGACTTTGTACAAATGCTTCGTTTTACAGTGAGATTAAACCATCTCTGCTGTCTGCTGGTCTGTTTGAACAGGGTTTACCACCAGGACCTCCAGGGCTGCCTGTGAGTGCACACACACACACACACACACACACACACACACACACACACACACACACACACACACACACACACACACACACACACACACACACACACACACACACCTCAGTCTTTTCTCAGTGTGATAACTCTGTGTATCATGATCGTCATCATTGTTGTGTTTCAGGGTAAAGCAGGTGAAGATGGAAAACCTGGACTTCCTGGGGTGAAGGTAACTCCTCACTGAAGCTACATTCACACTGCAAACCTTAAAGGGATAGTTCAACATTTTGGCAAATTGGCCCATTGCCATAATCCCTATAGTCATAGCAGTAGGTTCGTTACCTTTAATTGTCGGTGCAAGCTGTTTTTAGAACGGCGGAGCAGAGCCGCGAGCTGCTCAGAGCTACACTACGGAGGCTCATGGGATTTCTTAGTTTCCCTCATCAAACTCATCAAATACACAATCCAACAACTCCACAACGCTCTGGTGGACAAGTTGTGACCTGCACATTCACCACACTATGAGATAATAACAGAACGTTACCACACAGAGTTGTTTTAGAGGTAAATACAGAGACTGTTGATGAAAAACTGTCCCTGAAGGCAACGCGCATCAGCGGTTTTGCATGAATTTCCTTCTAAAACAACTCTGTCTGGTAACGTTCTGTTATTATCTCATAGCGTGGTGAATGTGCAGGTCACAACTTGTCCACCAGAGCGTTGTGGAGTTGTTGGATTGTGTATTTGATGAGTTTGATGAGGGAAACCAAGAAATCCCATGAGCCTCCGTAGCGTAGCTCTGAGCAGCTCACGGCTCTGCTCCGCCGTTCTAAAAACAGCTTGCACCGACAATTAAAGGTAACGAACCTGACTATAGAGATTATGGCAATGGGCCAATTTGCCAAAATGTTGAACTATCCCTTTAATGCTCAATCCAGATTTTTTTGCTCAGGTCCGATTTTTTGTTTGTCTGTTCACATCACCATCTAAAATGTGGCCTGTATCAGATTCCAGTGTGAACGGTTTGCAGTTCCGAACTGACCCACATGCGCAAAAGAACAAAAACAATTGCGCCGGACGCAGCAGCTGTTGTACAGGAAACGTAGAGGGAATGAGGATTTGATTTGATTTGATCTGAACGTAGCCTGAGACTTCTCCTGCATCCCGATTCCCGAATATAATAAACTCTAATTTTATCATAGTTTGTATATTTTGTGATTGCACTGACATGTTTTGATATTAATTCTGTTCAGTGAGAGTATGAATATAACATTGTGCGTGTTTTTCTATGACTCTGTCACTAATTGATGATGGACTTGACGTCTTCGTTCCTGTGAATCACGTTTACTGATCCAGAGCAGTCAGACATTAGTTTCAGGTCCTGCTGTATAATGACCGTCTCTAAAGCATTAGTTTGTTTCTGTACATCCCATAATGCATTTTGCTTTAACTTACAGGGAGAGGATGGATTGCCAGGTGAAGATGGGGGAAAGGTTTGTGTCTGTGAGGATGAGTTTCAGGCGACGATCCTGTAAAGTGCAGCATGTTTAACAACATATTGGCAAAGTGATTGTTCATTCTTCAGAATATAGCCTACACTTAGTTTGATTAAAAAAAAAAAGAAAGAAGCAAAGTGTGACCAGCCTCATTTTAAGTAAATTATTAGAGAATTGATTTAGCTCATCTTGCCTGTATTTGGACTCTGACACTCTGACAGTGTTTTTCTAATCCACAGGGCGACAAAGGAGAACCAGGAGCACCTGGAGAAGATGTTAGTTTTACTAAATCCCCTTCATGTTGGTTTAATGTGTTCTCATTGGACTGTTTCTACACTGCTTCCTGTATTGATCCTGCCTCCATTGGCTCATTATTGACTTATTTCTACTTGACTTTACTGTACAACACATCAGCTTTCCTTCTGTCTTTTCTTTAAATCACTTTCCCTCTCTAATGTGTATTTATCAGCTGCAGCTCTGACATTGGTATCAAAATAGTGCTGAGAAGCAGCTGTTTAAATCCACCAGCCTGCAGTGATCAAGCTCAGTCTTTAAGGATGAGCCACTTGTGAGAGGAATCCAGAGGAGTGCCAAATGTCAGCACGCTGTTTTCATGTGCAAATTCCTATTAATTACCAGTAGAACATCAGTGGAGGGGTGGCAGTGGCCACCTGCTGTGATTTATAGTTCAGCCTCTACTATAGAGCAGGAGGAAGTCACCCTGTGCAGAGAGTCTCAGTAGTGTGACTGCATGTTTTCCAGGGGAAGAGAGGAGACCGGGGCATCGCTGGACCTCCAGGACCACCCGGACCACCAGGCAGCGGTGCTTCTGGACAGGTGCATGTTGACTCTTTTAAAAAGTATAAACAGGAATAATCCATGGCCATTACTGATCCGTTCACTGAAAGAAGATACCAGGAGCTCCTGTGAATGTGCACAGCTTTGTAGCATTCTGATTTTGTTTATTACATTCTTTAAAGGATAATTACCGTTTTTTACAATCTGGACCTTATTAGGGCCAGGGGCCATCGCACCGGGCACTGGCCCCTACAGCTATGAAATACTGTAGCTGCAGGGACCAGTGCCCGGGCGATTTTCGGTTCGCTACAAATTATATATCAAAACGTGCGTCTTGATCGGGATCGGTGTGCTATTACTTTTCTCAACAGTTTACGACTTGCGCAAAATTTTGCATTGAAGTCAATGGGACGGGCGGGAAAAAAAGAGCGAAAAAGAACAATCATTGGAGTTTTTCAAACGTCTACTGCTCAGGCATACTTTCACCTAGAGACTTCATTTGAACTTTGAACAGTAGACACAAGTCTTGTGTATTGGTGTATTACTCCTCGTTTTGATAGGTCATATAGTTTTTGATCAATTCCTGATCAATGACCATGATCATTTTTGGAGAAATTATGAGATTATAATGGGTGTATATTGCACGGAATGTTCGTGTCAGAGTGCGTGACATCATCAGTTAGAGTGGAAGAGAGCCTCTTTTTCTATTTTTCTCTTTCCACACTCGGCCCGGCCACAATTTACACTCTACACGCATGATTTTTTCAAAATGTGTAAGACAAACTTGTTCTGTTTCTCACCATGTGCTCAAAATATCAGAGAGACTTACAGAATTTGAATTATCAGCCTCTAAGTGCGGCCACGTCTGTCTCTGCTCCTCATTGACTCCAATACAAAGATTTTCTGAGAGAAGCAGAACGGACCGATGTTTTAAAATTGCCAGCGTCTCCAAAATATTTAATGTGATCATCCAGGTCAGAGGTCAGTAGGTCAACCTACAGACCCCGGATGTTGATAACAGCTAACCCCAGACTCAGAGGGGAATAGCACTAGCATATCATAACAACATATTGGTGAAATGAACGAGTTTCGCGGCGGATAATGTGTTATAGAGGCTGCATTGCGCTGCCCCGTGTACTCACATTATATGGATATATGCGGCTTTCAGATGGATCTAATTTCGTCGGAACTACATGCAATGACACCAAAGTTATGGGTGCGTAAATGATCGTATTTTATGCTAGAAACTAGAAAAAGCATTTCCAAGAATGGAAATGGTGTGACTGCTGATAGCAACTGAACGCTGTTGCAGAATTAGCAAATAGTGCAAGCAGTGATCACCATACAAATGTTTGACCAAGGTCGGAATCGAACCCACAACCTCATGGTCATTAGACTTTCACTCTGCCTCTAGGCCACAGTGCACACACAGTTGCAGAGACTGTTGTCTGTTAATGATCTGCACACTGTCAACATCAAGAAAGCTTGAGAGTCAAGCTTGAATGACTTAGAATGAAAATTTCTGTGAATTTCAGGCTGAGAGCAGCAGTTTCAACATGAAGCAAGTTATCAGAAGTCAACAGAGGACAACTGGGAAAATAATTCACTATAATTGTTGTTGAGGCAAGATTTGAACCAGCAACCTTCAGGTCTCCAGACCAGCAAGCTAACCACTAGGCTACAGACAGAGACAGTATGTGAGGGGTAAAGAAAACCTTTGATACAATGAGCTTTATACTATGAGGAATCAAAGACTGTCCAATGACAGCTGAATAATTGGAATCAAAAGTCAAGCAATGATGTGAAATGACTAAGGCAGGAATCAAACCCATGACCATATGATCACTAAACCTTTACTCTGCCACTCGGCTACAGAGAGCACACTGCTTTCAAGACTGTTGTCATTCATTGTAATGTGATGATGTGCTGCAAACTGGTATGAGTAATCAAGGAGATAACAAACACCTGTAACCAATTGAAGGCGGGGGAGGAGAGCAGAATTCAACATAACATAACAAGAGTTCTTCCCTTGGATTCGAACCAGTGATCTTAGGGTTGGCAAGCAGCCACCCTAACCCCTACACTACAGTGGAGTTGTGAAGAAGACTGTTGTCTGTTAATGATCTGCACACTGTCAACATCTAAAAAGTTAAATATTTGAAAAAGTATAAATAGTATAAAAGAGAAAAATAATAGCAATATTGTCCTGAAAAAGCTGCACGTTTTGATATATGAATTGTTGAAATAGCACAAAGTATGAAGGACTAGAAGAAGACCGTAAAAAGGCGGAAGAAAATGGCCAAACAGAAGAACAATAGTGTGACTGCTTCAGCAGTCACACTAATAAGGTCCAGATTGTAAAAAACGGTAATTATCCTTTAAATGCACAGTTTAACGCACACATCGCTGCTTTTCCTGCTTCATGGGAATGATATGGACCTGTAGGAATATGCATTGACGGAGGAGAAGATCATAGACACCAAACAGTTGCTCTGCATGCATCAGATGAAGATAGATTTAGGGAAACAGAAGAAGAGTGAATATTTGATCCGTCCTTTGTGTTTGTATCAGCAGCACCATCACCACATGGAGCTGCAGTGATGTTTGTGTTGTCTTCATCTGTGTCTGTCTGCTGCAGCATCCCTCACTACAGTCTGGTCTGACCATCCATCATTGTCTTTTCATCTACTGGTGAACTCCAGGTTGGTCGTGGCGCTCCGGGAGCCAAGGGACCCAAAGGGCCACAAGGGGAGCGAGGACCAACGGGGCCCCAGGGGGCTCCTGGGAAACTGGGGAAGGGTGGAAAACGTGGAGATAAGGTGAAGGACGGAGAAGAGCGTGAACAAATTCTCCTGCTGGGCTCGATGTGACTGTGCTAACATCATGTCTGTGTGTCTCAGGGGGACAAAGGTGACCAAGGAAAAGATGTAAGTGCTCATGTTGTATTGATGAAGTCGACACTCGTCTCTACTGTCCACTGAGGATTTGTGTGTTTGTGTCAGGGAGACACTGGTCCAAGAGGAGAGGCCGGACTAAAGGGTCAGACGGTAAACTGCTCTTCATCCTTGGTGCTCATCCTTGTGATATAATATTCATGAAATATAACAAAGAATATGGAGATAAAAGACATCTGTTTGTGTTTGTACTTCAGGGAGAACCAGGTGCGTCTGGGGACAGAGGTCCTCCAGGGGGCGCAGGAGAGCCTGGTGCAGCAGGACCTGAAGGAAAACAGGTCAGATTTACATAAACAAGTCATAACAAATAACACGTTCACATTATTATACATCATGTAATGTGTTCACATTATTATCCATCATGTAATGTGTTTCATAATGTGTCCTGAAGGGACCTGTGGGACCTCAAGGTGATAAAGGAGACACAGGAGAAAAAGGACGTGATGGCTCGGCGGTGAGCTGCCTCTCTCTCATTTAGAACATTTCAATCAACTCAAATATTCATAATTTGTTCTTTGTAGTTTGACATTTTAGGAAATACAGTTATTTGCTTTTAAATGAGAAATTTTAACAACACACTTCTGTCCATTAAATATTAAGACACATTGAGCAGCTGGTTCAGAGGAAACATTGAAAGTGATGGAAGCTTTAACCAGCCAGCTCTCCTGAAGCTCAGGAACTACAACACTTCAACATCTGCTGCTCTGGCATACTTTCACCTAGAGACTCCATTTAAACTTTAAAATGTGGACAAAAGTCACATCTACTGATCTGGTTTCCCACATTTTGATAGATTTTATAGTTTTTGATGAATCGCTGTTCAATGACCATGATCATTTTTGGAGAAATTATGAGATTATAATGGGTGTGTATCGCACAGAATGTTCGCGCTAGAGTGGATGACATCATCACTTAGAGTGGGAGAAGTTGTCAGAAACTGTCTGAAACTTTTCTCTTTCAATGCTGCTCACAGCCACAAATTACACTCTACACACATGATTTTTTCCACAGTTGTAGACAAACTTGTCCTCTCTCTAACAATGTGCTCAACAAAACAGAGAGACTTACATAATTTAAACTGCGAGCCTCTCAGTGAGGTCAAGTCTGTTCCTGCTCTCCATTGACTCCCATACAAAAATTTGGAGCACACACACACACAAGTATTTGCCAAAATGTCAACTGTTGCTTTAGTGTTTTACTCAGACTCTGATGACTTTGTGCAAAATCTGCACAAAATCCACAAAAATATGTGATTTGTTATTTCAGGGAAAACCAGGAAAACCTGGCCAGGATAGGAAGCTGGTAAATTAAGTGTAAACCTCTGAGTGTCACTGTGTTCATTGATACCACGGTGTGGGTTTGTCTCTGCAGTGTTAGTGCATGTTTACGCTCCTCATGATCAGATTATTTGATTTTGCGCCCATATAAACAGTGGATTCAGATTTTCCAATCCCTCAAATTTTTAATCTGATGAAGAAATATTGCCCATGTGAACAAAGCTATTGGAGTGTAAACCACAGACTGTGTTTGCCACTTTGTTCATTGATACCACGGTGTGTGTTTGTCTCTGCAGGGTCCTCAGGGTCCTCCTGGACTGCCAGGCCACGTGGTGAGTATGCAGTCCTGCTCCAGCTGCTGGTTGTGAAGTGTAGGATTACTCCTGAACTAAGTACTGAAGTACTTCCTGTCCCTCAGGGTGAATCAGGTAAACCTGGAGTTCCTGGAAGAGATGGGGTACCTGGAAAAGAAGGAATACACGGATTACCAGGAAAACAGGTGTGTTTGTGTGTGGATGATGTTAATGTTGTGTAGTGAGTCTCAGGTCCTTCTCAGTGTCATGATGTGATGTGTTCCTCAGGGTATTGTTGGACCTGCAGGCCAACCAGGCCTGAAGGGGGAGCAGGGAGACAGCGGTCCTCCAGGAAAGGTGAGAACCTGCTGAATCTGTGGAGGAGCCTCAGGTGAAGAGGACACTCGATATGTTTTGTGGTTGTTTGTGTTTGATTTAATCCAAGACAGAGAATGACTTCCTGTCTGAAGGAGTGAAAACAAGTGTGGAGGAAAAGTAGGAGACAGCAAACTGAAGTGTAGGTGGGAGGAGGCGCTTTGACACACAGAGAGAAAAAAAAGGTGAAAAACTGAAGATGTTGGAGAAAGAACAAAACTCTGAGAATCTAATTCAAGGTAAAAGAAATGAGTGTCAGATCATGTGGATGGGATCGTGGATGGAGCCGAGTGAGGAGACTTTGATGCTTCAGGTGTTTGTGTGGTGGAGTCTGTCACAGTCGACACAGAGAACTGTGTGTTACTGTCTAACCACTGTTTGTGTGGAATATGCAATTAGCATGTGTGTGTCTTTTGGATGTTTCACGGAGACTTCATATAATTGTATGGGAGAAAGAATCAGAAATCTCAGTAGGGGAGAGCGGGGTACGTCCTAACTAACGTGAGGTTAGCTGTAACACAGACATTTCAAGTGGTTACACGGGGTTCCTCTTTAATTGCTTCTGGCCGGGTGGCACAGTGGTTAGCACTGTTGCCTCACAGCAAGAAGGTCCTGGGTTCGAATCCCCGGCCGCCCAGGTCCTTTCTGTGTGGAGTTTGCATGTTCTCCCCGTGTCTGCGTGGGTTTCCTCCGGGTGCTCCGGTTTCCCCCACCACTAAAAACATGTCGGCTAGGTTAATCCTCCAGTCAGTGCCACTGACCAAAGGCACTGGCTCATAATCTGGAGTTGGTCCCCGGGCGCTGCACTGTGGCTGCCCACTGCTCCTCAGGGATGGGTTAAATGCAGAGAAAGAATTTCACTGTACTAGCTGTATATGTGACAAATAAAGTACCTTTACCAGTTACTCACACAACTAATAGACGGTCAAAAAATAAAGTGTCTATTCAAATGAGCAGACAGGCCACTGACCACAGACTACCTACATTTCAGGGGGCTCCAGGTCTTCCTGGTTCAAATGGTCCTACAGGGCCACAGGGGAAGACTGGTGATACTGGGCAGACTGGTCCAAGAGGTGAACCTGGACCTACAGGACCTGGAGGACCACAGGGGGAGAAGGTCAGTGGAGCTGCTGATCACTCACTGCTGTGTTCTCTTCATCTGTGTGATGTAAATCTTATCTAGTGAGTTTCATTTTCAGGGTCTCCAAGGCTCTGTGGGTCCTGCAGGAAATGTTGGACCTCCTGGTCCTTCTGGTTTTCGCGGTCCTCCTGGAGAAGCAGTGAGTTTAAGTTATGGTTTTGATCCTGCTGGACTTGTGAATAGTTGTTACTTGTCCTCAGGTAGTTTCCTGTGTTTTGATTATGTGCTGATGTTCAAGGTTTAATCTGACAACTAGGGGTGTCCTCGACTAAGGATTTTCATAGTGAACTCTGATTCAGAGTCCAGTCAGATTTTGCCAATAGTCGACTAATCGTCAGATCACGTTTTTTTTTTTCCCTTGTTGATTCATGATCTCATTCGAGTATTTTTCCGCTCCGGAGAAAAGAGTTAAAACACCTGAATAAACAAATTCTCCAGTTGGCATCAGATAACAGGTCATTCTCCATCCATCAATAGGAATATAAAGACTGAACGACTGAGGGAGTATTTCGCAGCAGTCAGATATTTTAACAAGCATTGTTAGGGTCAGACTTGGCACTGCTGCATAGCCTTTAGTTGTATTTATTCATTTTTATCAGGCTTTTGTGGTATTTAATCATGTCCTTCTCTTTTCAATTATGTCCTACTTTTAGATCATGTTTCATTGGCTTTTACTGTGTTTGTTGTGCTACTGGTGTTGTGTTTATGTTGTCTGATCTCTGTGCTGTTTATTGGCTGTATGACATTTCTTGACCTGATGGTAAAACCCCCTATGCGGGATCAATAAAGCTTACTTAACCATAATTTGTTGATCAGTATCTTGTTTTCTAGGGCTCTCCTGGTTCCTCTGGGGCCAAAGGAGACAAGGTGACTCTCTAAGCCAACACATGTATTCTGTCTACCTCATCAGTTGTTATTGGATACTGTATGTATGATTTCTGTTGCCAGGGTGAAGATGGTGTTGGTGTCCCTGGTAAAGACGGACAGAGAGGAGAACCAGGTCCCAGAGTAAGACAGTGGTTCCACAGCTGTATCGGTGAAGATGTGATGTAACATGGAGCTGTCTCTGGAGGAAACTAACACTGTCATGTTTGTGTGTCTTGTTGTGTCTGTCATGTTGCAGGGAGAGCAGGGTCCTGCTGGTTTGAATGGAGAGAAAGGTCCAACAGTAAATATCAGTGTTTATCCATCACTCCATCAGACTTAAAATGAGTTCAGACATCACTGTGATTTCAGTTTTATTGTCTGACAGAGGAGAACGTCCATATATGTAGAAACATCCATGTTTGTTGTATTGTTGTGTATCCATTGTGTAATGAAGCATTTATGTGTGTTGTTCAGGGTCCCACAGGAAGTCCTGGTGCTCAGGGAAAGAAGGTGAAAACTACCAGTTGTGTTCTTTAATGCACGTGGTCATTGAACAGGCTGTGGGCTGCAGCAGTGTGTTGTTCCTACAGCAGCTGTTAGCTGCACAAACTCAATCACATGTTCTGCTGTTTCAGGGAGATGTTGGACCTCAAGGAGTCAGAGGAGAAAAGGTGTGTGCATTATCATACGGAGTCATGGAGAAACCCATGTGACACAGATACAGGAAACTGACTCATCATGGAGCGTCTCAGTTTCTAAACCGCCTTTGACAATAACGACTTGGAGCTCCGCCTGTTGTTTGTGTGTTTGTTTAGAAAGACGACAGTGACACAAAAATGGAGGAGGAGGAAAATGAGAGGTGTTTTGTTGCAGTAGCTGTTTTGAATGAGCTCTGTCAGGAGAGTTACTGTGTTGAGCAGCAGGAATATATGAATACACACAATGTTAATGAGCTGTGATACTACAGGAGACAGCCTAAAGAAAAGGCAACATGGTGAATGATTGTATGTTGATGTCTCAGCGGCTTTTGTGTGAATCCAGATGTTTACAGCTGTACTGTCACTCACAGGGCGACACTGTGCTGGTTGAAGGACCTCAAGGAGTCCAAGGCGACAAAGGAGAAATGGTCAGTGACCACTTAAATGTGTCAAACTGATTATACTTTGTTGTAGTTTTATTTTGTTGTTGTGTCATGTTGTCTGGTTTGTGTTGCAGGGTGTCAGAGGGCCAATAGGAGTGCAGGGGGAGAGAGGAGAGAAGGGTCCAGGTGGACCTCCAGGGGCACAGGTAAATGAGTTTGTTCCTGTTTGGACAGGTGTGACAGTTTTAGAGCTGCTGCTTGTGATCTGAATGTTTCAGTTATCTGTTAAATGTTTGTCTGAGGAACTGACCATAGTCTAACTGTGCTTTCATTTCAGGGGGGTCCAGGTCTTCCTGGTTCAGATGGTCCTACAGGGCTACAGGGGAAGACTGGTGACACTGGGCAGACTGGTCTGAGAGGAGAACCTGGACCTGCAGGACCTGGAGGACCACAGGGGGAGAAGGTCAGTGGAGCTGCTAATCACTCACTGCTGTGTTCTCTTAAGCCCATTTTACACAAAATGCCCAAAGCGCAGGTGGCCAGCGGCAAACCCATTCATTGTGTATGTGCTACCTCGACGCAAGAGCACACCGCCCTGTGCCAAGCTGAGTGGCCCGCGAGGTGGGTGCCAGCTGCCGTTGTGCACTGCGCCCCAATTGAAAATGTTTTAATCTCTGATGACATCTCAGTGCGTCCAATAGGAGAGTCAGAAATCAATCGGCCGTTTGCAGAATGAAAACAATTGGCCAGGCGTTCTGTTGCAGTGATGGGCTGCCTGAAGTTAGTTGTCCAACGCAGTTAGACCAACGCTCCCCAACAGGCTGTCAAACTGCTCCCTGCCTAACCTGAAGTAGGCTACACCTGGAAGAGGTCATCCTGTAGCTCCTGCTGAACATTCTCTCCCAAATCCCATCTTGTTTGTTCGGTCGCATTACAACTCGCGCCAATGCGCATGCATGCCTGCGCCAGTCTGCGCCGTACCCTGCGGTGGGCAAAGCGTAAACCGCGTTCGGTGTGAAACGGGCATTGATCTATGTGATGTAAATCTGAACAAGTGAGTTTCATTTTCAGGGTCTCCAAGGCTCTGCAGGTCCTGCAGGAAATGTTGGACCTCCTGGTCCTTCTGGTTTACGTGGTCCTCCTGGAGAAGCAGTAAGTTTAAGTCATGGTTTTGATCGTGCTGGACTTGTGAATAGTTTCTGTTTTTCCGGTACAGTACGTTCCTGTGTTTTGATTATGAGCTGATGTTCAAGATTTGATGTTCACTGGGCAAATTATATGTTGTGTTGACTTTTGATGCTAAAAGAGGTAAATACAACCCCTCCAGTGAAGAGCCATTACAATCCACTTATTCATATATTAATGCACTTTTAAACCAGGTTCTTAAACAAGCATTGTGTCTGATAGAGAGGAATATGAAGGGATATAATTTATGATTTTATATGATCAGTATCTTGTTTTCTAGGGCTCTCCTGGTTCCTCTTGGGTCAAAGGAGATAAGGTGACTCTCTAAGCCAACAAATATATTCTGTCTACCTCATCAGTTGTTATTGGATACTGTATGTATGATTTCTGTTGCCAGGGTGAAGATGGTGTTGGTGTCCCTGGTAAAGACGGACAGAGAGGAGAACCAGGTCCCAGAGTAAGACAGTGGTTCCACAGCTGTATCAGTGAAGATGTGATGTAACATGGACCTGTCTCTGGAGGAAACTAACACTGTCATGTTTGTGTGTCTTGTTGTGTCTCATGTTGCAGGGAGAGCAGGGTCCTACTGGTTTGAATGGAGAGAAAGGTCCAACAGTAAATATCAGTGTTTATCCATCACTCCATCAGACTTTAAATGAATTCAGACTTCACTGTGATTTCGGTTGTATTGTCTGACAGAGGAAAAACTTCCATAGATGTAGAAACATCCATGGTTGTTGTATTGTTGTGCAGTTATATATAATAGAGCATTTGTGTCTCTGTGTGTTGTTCAGGGTCCCACAGGAAGTCCTGGTGCTCAGGGAAATAAGGTGAAAAGTACCAGTTGTTTTTATTAATGCACGTGGTCATTGAACAGGCTGTGGGCTGCAGCAGTGTGTAGTTCCTACAGCAGCTGTTAGCTGCACTAACTCAATCACATGCTCTGCTGTTTCAGGGAGATGTTGGACCTCAAGGAGACAAAGGAGAAAAGGTGTGTGTGTAGGAGGCCGTAAAAATGCATTTCAAACATGTTGTATATAGTGTATTAGTATTATTTTTTCTTATTTTGTTTCATTTTTACTTATTAACTAACTGTTATCATTTTAGAATGTTAAGAGTTGTGGGGCGCGAGGCAGTGGGCTGTTGTCATGGGCTTCTGTTGCTATGGAGCAGTTACAGTAGCGACATGAACACAAAAGTTGTCACTGTGTATCTCTCCGCCCTACAGGTAAAGAAATAAGTTAGAAATAGTAAATATTGTTGTTTATCTTGGGTGCTGTTGCTTGTTAAATGTGTGTGAGTGTTAGTTTTACCATTTTTAACCGTAGTTTTTGCCGTTAGTGTAATTAATTAATGTTTAATGTTTCGTTGTTGTCGTCGTGATGAACGTTATATGTAGAGTAGCCGTTGTAACTGTTTTCGTTAGTACTGTAGTCGTTGTGTTGTTCTGTGATTATATTATATGTGTGAAATAAATGTTGACATGGAGCAGTTACAGTAGCGACATGAACACAAAAGTTGTCACTGTGTATCTCTCCGCCCTACAGAGGCGTAACATTTTGGAGGCACCGCTGGGATGAGAAGGCTTGAGGAGCGTCCGAAACCCGTAGGAGAGCCTCTCGTCTATCATCCCCCAAACTACCCAGGCAACAGAACGGAACCTGACGGAGGCAACGGCGGCGGTTATCGGCGGCGTTGGTGACGTACCTGACGCATCAGAACGGAACAGGACGACGGCAACGGCAGCGGTTATCGGCGGCGTTGGTGACGTGTATCCTGACGCATCAGAACGGAACCCGAGGAAAGCAACGGAGGCGGTTTACCGGCGGCGTTGGTGACGTGCATCCTGACGTGAGCAAAAGACACCACTAGGGAGCAGCGAGGACCAATTAAGCCAGATAAATCCCCCTTTTCACTGCTTTTGCCAACTCATCTGATGAAGATGGAATCTGAGTTAGAGAACCTGCAGCTGGAAATTAAAGGAACACTGTATAGGCTGACTGTTGAACAACTGATTAAAGTGTGCAATGCACTGAAGATCTCAGGACTAAGAAATGAATGTGTAGCTGGTAAAACACGTAGCCAGTTAATTTCACATATTACAAAATACCTAGAACGGGACGAATTGGCTGATCTGGAAGATGAGGGCATGTCTGACCTTCTTATTGCCCAGGACATTATTAACAAAATACAAATGACCAAAGAGCAGAGTGCAGGTGATGCTCTGAATCAGAGTGAAGAACAGGAGAGCCTCCAGAGGGAAGTAGAGGCACTAAGACTGTCACTGCGAGAAAAAGAGAGAGCAATGCATGACCTGATGGTGAATAGCCTGACCCCTCCTCTGCATTCAAACGTCCCAGTACAGGCCATGGCTCCAGCATCACCAAATGGCTCTCTGTGGCGCAAAGACTTTAAGATATCAGGCCTAATAGGGGAGCCTGGACAAAAAGACAGACTCACTTTCTCCAGCTTGGCCAGGCAGATTGAAAATGGGCTCAGCAAAGGATACCCAGAGTCAGAAATAACAGATGCAGTAATCCGTGCCATCACACCAGGTCTGCAGTTAAGGAGTTACCTTGAAGGGAAAGAAAACCTGACATTGCCTGCCCTTCGTAGAATTTTGAGGTCTCATTACCAGGAGAGAAATGCTACAGAACTGTACAAGCAACTCACTTCTGAAGTCCAGAGTAATAAAGAGACACCCCAAAATTTCCTGATCAGAGCAATGGACCTGAGACAGAAAATTCTGTTTGCTTCGCAAGAGGTTGAATCAAGTCTCAAGTATGACCCAGCACTAGTCCAGAGTCTCTTCATGCATACTGTTTTGACTGGCCTGCAAAATGACAATGTTAAAAGTGATCTCCAGCCTTATCTCCTGCAGACAAATACGTCAGACGAGCTACTACTGGAAAAGGTGAACACTGCATGTGCTAATGAAAAGGAGAGACAGGACAAAAAGAAACATTCAGCCCCACCACGAGGAACTCATGTGAACACTGTCCAGTCAAGTGAACCCCGAGCTGAAAAGAAAAACATCCCCCAGCACAGTTCAGCCACTGTTTCCCCTGATCTCCTCTCAGAAATTAAAGAACTGCGCTCTGACATGGTGTTGCTGAAAGATCTGAGAGCTGAGGTTTCCCACATCAAAGAAACTATCCAACAGTCTGCACCTGCACCCCCCCAGTCATCGTCCTGGAACCCTGCACAAAACTACATGCAGTTCTACCACCAGCAACCGTCAACAGCAGCACAAGAGTACCGACCAACACAGGGACCTGCACATGTGAGGGAAACGGCGCAGTTCCAGCAAAGGTTTGCACCCCAGCGATCTTACCCAGCACCACGTCCACGCCCCAGGTGTTTTGCTTGCACACAAGCAGGAGAAGAATACTGCCAGCATTGCTTTAGGTGTGGAAGTAGTGAACATTTCCGTGCTGGATGTAAAATGCCAAGACTGCCAAGACCAGAGAGGGAGAGCTCTTTAAACTAATGAGAGTTGCTTCCATGGGACAAGGAGCAACTTGCAATTCAGAAAGGTCCCACTATTGTGCACATAAACGTTACTGTAAGCCACATACATGTGCAGCTATTAGGGAACAGGAAAATCAGTCATGTGGGGAGTCCAAGCTCAGAAGAGTTAGTGACCAAGTTAAAACATCCACTGTGAGGGAGTTGGTAGGAAACAAGTGTACAATCAGGTGTTTCCTGCATCAGCAGCAATTTCAGGCACTTTGGGACACAGGCTCACAAATTTGTGCTATAGATGAGATCTGGAAAGAGAGTTACTTGCCTGATGTACAGTTAAGAAATGTTGCTGAGATAATTGACACAACTAACCCCTTGCAAATAGAAGCAGCTAATGGAACAGGAATGCCATACATTGGTTGGCTTGAAGTGAGCTTTAAACTCACTGCTAATGATGAAGAGTTGTTTATACCCATGCTAGTGTTAAAAGGCAGTCAACAGCCTTGTCCCATCATTGGGTTTAATGTCATTGAACACCTAGTAATAAACAAAGTACTGGATCGGTCAAGACACAGAGACAAAGAAAAACTTTTGAAGACAGTAATGATAGCTTTCCCTCAACTCAGGAAGAATAAAGCAAAAGCCTTTATTAGTGCAGTGAGTGCAGGGCAGCCACGTGAATACACTGTGAGGACAGTAAATGAGAGAGTCAGTGTGCCTAAATGCAGCTCTGTCCAGATTGAGTGTAGGGTCCAGGCTCCACCTTTTAAGGAAGACAACTTTTTGATTTTTGAGCCTCAAGTGAACCCACAGTGGCCTGAAGGACTTGAATTTTACGACACCTTGATATCAGTAAAGGCAGGAATGACCCCAAAAATTGTGGTCAGTGTGCAGAATTCAGCTAGCTGTGACATTACTTTGCCAGGAAGAACAATTATTGGCACAGTACAGTCAGTTAGATCAGTTTATCCTGCCGACATCTTCAGGTCAGATTGCCCATCCGCTGCATCAGTCCACCAGATCCAAGCTCAGAGCTCCAGTGAGGACACTGCCACCTGTGACCAATGGGACCCTCCTGTCAATCTAGCTCACCTGAATGAACATCAAAGAAAAGCTGTAAGTCAGATGCTAAGAGAAGAATCACAATCATTCTCTAAGTCAGATGATGATATAGGATGTGTGGAAAACCTGCAGATGAACATTTCACTGAGAGACAATGAACCAGTGTCACAGGTATATCGGTCAGTCCCAAAGCCTTTATACCAAGAAATGAAAGACTATTTACAGGACCTGATAGCGCAGGGGTGGGTGGAGAAATCCACTTCATCCTATTCTTCTCCCATAGTCTGTGTGAGAAAAAAAGATGGCACACTCCGCTTATGTATCGACTACAGGGAACTCAACAAAAAGACTCATCCAGATCGCCACCCCATCCCCAGAGTACAGGACATCATGGACAGTCTGGGTGGGAACACACTCTTTTCATTACTGGACCAGGGTAAAGCATACCACCAGGGGTTTATGGGCAAGGACAGTAAACATCTTACAGCTTTTGTAACTCCCTGGGGCCTGTATGAGTGGGTGCGGATCCCATTTGGACTCATGAATGCGCCTGCAGCATTTCAGCGCTGCATGGAAGAGTGCTTGGAGGGATTGAGAGACAGAATATGTGTGCCTTACCTTGATGATGTTCTCGTGTTTAGCAGAACATTTGAGGAGCATGTCAACGATGTGAGAAAAGTACTGCAGCGTCTGAGAGAGAATGGAATAAGACTAAAACCAAAAAAATGTGACCTGTTTAAAGAGCAAGTACGGTACCTCGGCAGGATTGTGTCAGCAGAGGGCAGCAGGATAGATCCCGCCGATACTGCTGCAGTGACAGCTCTGAAAAACAAACAGCCACGTACTGTCGGTGAGTTAAGAGCAGTGTTAGGACTGTTGAGTTATTACAGACAGTATATTAAGGACTTTTCAAAAATTGCTAGCCCTCTGTATGACTTGCTCAAAGGACCTACAGAAACCGAAAGCCTGCAAGATAAAAGGAGGAAGAGGCAAGCAAAGCGAAACAGCAAAGGAGTTCCATCCAGCAAACCTATCGAGTGGACAGATGTGCATCAGTCAACATTGGAGCAGTTGATAGACTGTTTAACCCAGCCTCCTGTCCTGGGCTTCCCGGAGTTTTCACAGCCATTCGTACTCCATACTGATGCCTCCAATCAGGGATTAGGTGCAGTATTGTATCAAAAGCAGAATGGAAAGCTCCGTGTAATTGCATATGGTTCTCGCACTTTGACTGTAGCTGAGAAAAATTATCACTTGCATTCAGGCAAACTAGAGTTTCTTGCTCTCAAATGGGCAATTACAGAAAAGTTTCGTGATTACCTGTATTATGCACCATCTTTCACCGCCTATAGTGATAATAATCCTCTCACATATGTACTTTCTACTGCTAAATTGAATGCAACAGGGTGTAGATGGGTATCAGAACTAGCTGATTTCCACTTTACAATTAAATATCGCCCTGGTAAAGAAAATATTGATGCAGATAGCCTGTCTAGGATGCCCATAGATATGGAGACATTCATGAAAGAGTGCTCGGAGGAAATGTCACATGAGACAATTGGTGCAGCTTCACATGCAGTTGAACATCAGGACAAATCCAGCGTGTCATGGTCCATGGGCATCTCAGCAAGTTGTGCAACAGTGACTCTTAAACCCCCTGTCACACCACTAACAACAGACCAGATCAGAGAAGATCAGAGGAATGATTTGGTTATTGGGCCAGTGATTCAATGTAAACTAACAGAGCAAAAGCCATCAGGTCCAGAACTGAAACAACTCCCCTCCCAAGCCATCCGTCTTTTCAGAGAGTGGGACAGATTAGAGATGAGCACAGATGGAGTGTTGTACAGAAAAACAGTAAATAGAAAACAGCTGGTCTTACCAGAAGTACACAAGAGTACAGTGCTGAAGGAATTGCATGATGAAATGGGCCATCAAGGTGCAGACAGGACAATGTCACTCATACGGGACCGGTTCTACTGGCCTTATATGCAAAAAGAGGTAGAGGAGTACGTTATGAGAAAATGTGTGTGTCTGAAACAAAAGAAGCCATGCCACAACACCAGAGCTCCTCTAACAAATATTGTGACAACACAGCCGTTTGAGTTGGTATGTATAGACTTTCTTCATCTTGACCGGTGCAAAGGTGGATATGAATATATCCTTGTCATTGTTGACCATTTCACACGTTTTGTGCAAGCATACGCCACTACATCAAAGTCAGGAAAGACTGTTGCAAACCTCATCTTCAATGACTTTGCCCTGAAGTTTGGTTTTCCATCTCGCATCCACCACGATCAAGGAGGAGAGTTTGACAATCAGCTGTTCAGCCAGTTAAAGCAGCTCAGCGGAGTCACTGGGTCGAGAACAACACCCTATCACCCGATGGGGAACGGTCAGGTGGAACGGATGAACAGAACGTTGTTGCAGATGCTTAGAACACTGACTGAGACACAGAAATCAAATTGGAAAGACTCCCTGAACAAACTGGTGTATGCTTATAATTGCACACAATGTGAAGTGACTGGCTACTCACCATTTTACCTTTTGTACGGAAGGTCACCAAGGCTCCCGGTCGACATGTTCTTTGGACTGCATGCAGAGTCAGGCTCTAGTGACCAGCGAGAATATGTGGAGAAGTGGAAAAAGGGCATGGAGGAAGCCTACGCCATCGTGAACCAAAATACCCAAAAAGCTGCAGAAAGGAGTAAAAGGTATTATGACACAAAAGTGAGGAGTTCAGTGCTGCAACCTGGAGATCGTGTCTTAGTTAAAAACTTAACACCCAGGGGCGGAACTGGTAAACTCAGGAACTATTGGGAGGACATAGTTCATACAGTAGTGAGACAGATGGGTCCTGATCTGCCAATATATGAAATAAGACCAGAGAAAGGTAAAACCCGCTCCAGAGTTCTGCACAGAAATCTGCTAATGCCCTGTGACTACTTGCCCTTTGAAAAACAACCAGAGCTTGTTAAAAATGACAAGGAGAAACAAAAAAGGGAACGCCAGCCTGTATCCAAAGCTCAGGAATCTGATGAGGAAAGCGATGATGAATATGAACTGCATTACAAGCCACTTCCAGATCCCAGACTGCCAGGAGAAAGGAATGAGACAGAGACTGAACCTGGGACTGAGCATGAACAGGAGCACCGACTAGTAGAGGACAGAGTTGGAACACCAGCTCCATCTCCATCACCAGTGCAGTCTTCCCGAGGAGAGCCGCCGGAGGAGTTGAGTGCACCTGCTGAAAGCCTGCCTGGAGAGGAAACAGACTCACCTACAGGAAACGTGCCTGATGAAGCCTCTCCTTCCTCCTCGTCGAGTGCTGCTGCGGAACCTGAGGAGACATCATATCAGCTACCAGCAAGACAGAGACATCCACCGAGACGTTTGACGTACGACCAGCTTGGCATCTCTTCCTGCTACAGTGTGCAGCCAACACCTCAGATGTTGCCTGTGTACCACGCACCTGGACTGGCCCCATGGCTGCCACCGCTCCAGCCATACTATTTCCAGTCTCCTTCCATGTATGGACTCCAGCGAAATGTGAGCCTACAGACTTAACAAGTTGGACTGTTGCCATACACTAGACATGGACTCTTTACACAGACTGTTGCCATGAACAATTACAGTATGAACTGTTTACACTGACTGTTGCTATGAACAATATACAGTATGAACTGTTTACACGGACTGTTGCTACAGTATGAACTGTTTATACATGGACAACATAAGGACTGTTTGCACAGATTGTTGCCATGGACAATGAATGTACTTTTCACAAGCTGTTGCCATGAACAACATTATGGACTGTTTATACACGGTGTTGCCATGGACAAGTCATGGACTTTCTACAGCTGATGGACTGTTTATGGACTGTTATGGACTGTTCACACAGAGACCAGTCACAATGCAGGGACATTGGTTCTGTGAATATGGATTCAGTGACCTTTGACCTTTACTATTTGTGCATCACAGAGATCGTCAGTTCCAAGTTGATAAGAGAATGTAAAAAAAAAAAAAAAATGTGGAAAATTGTCTTGGGTTAATTTGTCAGTGTTAAGTTCATGGTAATGTCGGGACGACATTATATTTTGTTGGGAAGTGTGTAGGAGGCCGTAAAAATGCATTTCAAACATGTTGTATATAGTGTATTAGTATTATTTTTTCTTATTTTGTTTCATTTTTACTTATTAACTAACTGTTATCATTTTAGAATGTTAAGAGTTGTGGGGCGCGAGGCAGTGGGCTGTTGTCATGGGCTTCTGTTGCTATGGAGCAGTTACAGTAGCGACATGAACACAAAAGTTGTCACTGTGTATCTCTCCGCCCTACAGGTAAAGAAATAAGTTAGAAATAGTAAATATTGTTGTTTATCTTGGGTGCTGTTGCTTGTTAAATGTGTGTGAGTGTTAGTTTTACCATTTTTAACCGTAGTTTTTGCCGTTAGTGTAATTAATTAATGTTTAATGTTTCGTTGTTGTCGTCGTGATGAACGTTATATGTAGAGTAGCCGTTGTAACTGTTTTCGTTAGTACTGTAGTCGTTGTGTTGTTCTGTGATTATATTATATGTGTGAAATAAATGTTGACATGGAGCAGTTACAGTAGCGACATGAACACAAAAGTTGTCACTGTGTATCTCTCCGCCCTACAGAGGCGTAACATGTGCACTTTAATATCTAACTAATTTATGAATACACAAAGTGTTAATGAACCGTTTTTTTTAGCTTTTGTTTACAGCTACACTCACAGGGGGACACTGTGCTTTTAGGCGGACCAGTCAACTCTGAATGATTTGTGAGATGACTCGGGAGTTCACTCTTGTAGCAATATGCAAATATTTGGGAATCTCTGGGCAGATGATTTATTTTATGTTTTACTATTGTTTTGTGTGAAATACAGGACTTGTGGGAAAGAAACATTATAAATGCCCCTTCAAATGACTATAAAGACCACTGACCACAGTCTACCTACATTTCAGGGGGGTCCAGGTCTTCCTGGTTCAGATGGTCCTACAGGGCTACAGGGGAAGACTGGTGATACTGGGCAGACTGGTCCAAGAGGAGAAACTGGACCTGCAGGACCTGGAGGACCACAGGGGGAGAAGGTCAGTGGAGCTGCTGATCACTCACTGCTGTGTTCTCTCTATCTCTGTGTTGTTGATCAGTTTCTTGTTTTCTAGGGCTCTCCTGGTTCCTCTGGGGGCAAAGGAGACAAGGTGACTCTCTAAGCCAACACATGTATTCTGTCTACCTCATCAGTTGTTATTGGATACTGTATGTATGATTTCTGTTGCCAGGGTGAAGATGGTGTTGGTGTCCCTGGTAAAGACGGACAGAGAGGAGAACCAGGTCCCAGAGTAAGACAGTGGTTCCACAGCTGTATCAGTGAAGATGTGATGTAACATGGACGTGTCTCTGGAGGAAACTAACACTGTCATGTTTGTGTGTCTTGTTGTGTCTGTCATGTTGCAGGGAGAGAGGGGTCCTGCTGGTCTGAATGGAGAGAAAGGTCCAACAGTAAATATCAGTGTTTATCCATCTCCCAGGAACAGAACAAACATCAAATGAAGCTTTGAAGCAGAGTGTTAAGGATCTCTCCCAGACTCTTTCTAATGTCTCATAAAGCAGTAGACAGACTGAATAAATATTTAACTCTTGTAGATTTCCAGTCTGATCCACTTGCAGGAACTGTTTCATCTGTTAAACAACACACAGATTAACTTTGTGTACCTGTGAAAAGTGACATAAAAAATTATCATCTCTTCAAATGACCAGATGACCACAGTCTAACTGCACCTATATTTCAGGGAGATCCAGGTCTTCCTGGTTCAGATGGTCCTACAGGGCTACAGGGGAAGACTGGTGATACTGGTCAGACTGGTCCAAGAGGAGAAACTGGACCTGCAGGACCTGGAGGACCACAGGGGGAGAAGGTCAGTGGAGCTGCTGATCCCTCGCTGCTGGGTTCTCTTCATCTCTGTGATGTGAATTTGAACTAGTGAGTTTAATTTTCAGGGTCTCCAAGGCTCTGTGGGTCCTGCAGGAAAGATTGGTCCTCCTGGTCCTTCTGGTTCTCCTGGACAAGCAGTGAGTTTAAGTTATGGTTTAATTCCACTGTGAGAAGTAAAGATATGTTCAACCAGGATATATGTTCTTTAGCCTCAATTTTTGATCCTGATGTACTTGTGAATAGTTGTTCTCTACCATGTCAAGACTATCTCTCCATCCTTCATCCACATGTATGGGGTGGGCAAAGCGTAAACCGCGTTCGGTGTGAAATGGGCATTAATCTGTGTGATGTAAATCTGAACAAGTGAGTTTCATTTTCAGGGTCTCCATGGCTCTGCAGGTCCTGCAGGAAATGTTGGACCTCCTGGTCCTTCTGGTTTACGTGGTCCTCCTGGAGAAGCAGTAAGTTTAAGTCATGGTTTTGATCGTGCTGGACTTGTGAATAGTTTCTGTTTTTCCGGTAGGTTCCTGTGTTTTGATTATGAGCTGATGTTCAAGATTTGATCTTCACTGGGCAAATTATATGTTGTGTTGACTTTTGATGCTAAAAGAGGTAAATACAACCCCTCCAGTGAAGAGCCATTACAATCCACTTGTTCATATATTAATGCACTTTTAAACCAGGTTCTTAAACAAGCATTGTGACTGATAGAGAGGAATATGAAGGGATATAATTTATGATTTTATATGATCAGTCTCTTGTTTTCTAGGGCTCTCCTGGTTCCTCTGGGGTCAAAGGAGACAAGGTGACTCTCTAAGCCAACACATACATTCTGTCTACCTCATCAGTTGTTATTGGATACTGTATGTATGATTTCTGTTGCCAGGGTGAAGATGGTGTTGGTGTCTCTGGTAAAGACGGACAGAGAGGAGAACCAGGTCCCAGAGTAAGACAGTGGTTCCACAGCTGTACCAGTGAAGATGTGATGTACCATGGACCTGTCTCTGAAGGAAACTAACACTGTCATGTTTGTGTGTCTTGTTGTGTCTCATGTTGCAGGGAGAGCAGGGTCCTACTGGTCTCCAAGGCTCTGCGGGTCCTGCAGGAAAGATTGGTCCTCCTGGTCCTTCTGGTTCTCCTGGACAAGCAGTGAGTTTAAGTTATGGTTTAATTCCACTGTGAGAAGTAAAGATATGTTCAACCAGGATATATGTTCTTTAGCCTCAATTTTTGATCCTGATGTACTTGTGAATAGTTGTTCTCTACCATGTCAAGACTATCTCTCCATCCTTCATCCACATGTATGGGGACTGACCCCACTGGGGAAGCTGTTGTGCCACCTTCACACTGGTGGCAGATTCTCAGCACAGGGAGGTTCAAGCAGCAGAGGTCGACACTCTCTTAGAAAAGAGAGCCATTAGGGAGGTTACGTAGGACAATCAGCATACTGGGTTTTATTCATGTTACTTCCTCATTCCCACAAAGGATGGGAGATGGGAGGCCAAGATGGCCATGATGGTGCCAATGGTCTGACAGACCATTCTCCAAGGTGACTGGTTTGCTACCATCAACATTTTTATGGGTGCTTAGAGGGTTGCTCCCTCTTCCAGGAGGTCGAGTGGCCCTCCATGACATTTGGAGATGGTTCTGTCAGCCTTGCAGCATGGGCTGGTCAAGCCTCAGGAAACAGTTGAGCTGAAATGGCTTTCTCCAAAGACAGCCTTCTTATTGTGTCGGCAAGAAGGGTGGGTGAGCTCCATGCCCCTGCAAGGCATAAGGAATGCTGCCGCTTCTTGCCTGGGGGTGGTGCTGCGCCCAAATCCTGTGCTCCAGCTTAAAGTCTGGTCTGAGCCCCCGTAAACCAGATTCTTGCTCTTTCTGCACTCTTGTGACTATGGGACTACATGCTAGCTCTTTGTCTGCTATAGGATTTACACTCATGGGTGACCAATCTCCAAGTTTAGGCATATAAGGAGGCAGGTAAGCCTACCCTGTCAGGGGTGTGTGCACATTCCTCATGGGGCCACACTACCTCCCGGGCCCACAGATGCAGTATGGTCTGCTTGGTTTCCTCATGGTGCCCCAATAGAGTCCCTATACATATGGAATATGTAAGAGATGGCCTTGACATGATAGAGAATGGATGGTTAAATGGTAACCTAGGTTCTCTTCGTTGAGAGACTATTTCACCAGCTACTAGCCACTCTGAAATGTGGTCCAATCAAGGTTAACTGGCGTGGCCACACAGGTGTGTGGCGCTTATATAACCGCAGGTTGCCAATCAGCGTGTGGGCTAAACAGGTGTCTTAAAAAGTAATCCACAGCAGCTGCCCCAGTGGGGTCGGTCTCCATACATCTGGAATATGTAGGATGGAGTTTTCTGGGGTTTAATTATATTATATGTTAGATATAATTTATGATTTTATATGATCAGTGTAGCATCCCCGGCTAAATGATGGTCGGACTCTCAAACTGATGGTTCACAATGGTTTATTCCTTGGACCGTATTCAATGCAAACACACCGTAAGAGCTATGAAAAGAAGAAAACAAAATACAGTTACCTTTACTCTTACTTGAAATTACCTTTAACTGCCTTTATCACAAACAATCATGTAAGTTGACTCTCCTTTTATCTAATAAACTTATTGTAGACTCACAGGTTTTACTCCATGAATTTAAATATATATTTTAACTGCTACGATTGATGTTACAGTCATGAGGGAAAATTCACATTTTAACTGAAAGACAACCTCACATAGAGTGCAGTATAAAACAATATTTGACATGAAATTAGCATTTTTAACCGTTCGTTTTTAACCCAATAAACAGTTTTTAACCTTAGCAGACCGCATATAAAACAGACAAAATACATCCTGTTGCATTAATAAAACAACCAACAAGTTAGCTTACAGCTTCATCTCACTTCAATACAGACCGACACGGCAGCTCGCCGATGCTAATAGTAGCTACCGCTAACCACAATACGTTTTATGCATGAAAATATCCACGGCAACCAAACTCGAGCCGGACATAAATACAGCATGAAATGGTAACAAAACAAACCTTGTGCCCCTTATTAGCCAGGTGCTAGGGCGTTTCATGTGGGTTAGACACACTTTGCTTGCTTTTAGCATTGAAGACACACTCTTAGCCTTGCAGACACACTTTTCCTACTGCCGGTAAACTCCGAAGCACCGGATGTGTACGAGGTCTCGGCGAGACGCTTTCAAAATAAAAGCACTGAATATCCGTCTGCTTAATATATAAAAAATAAAAGCCTGGCTTTAAAGAATGTTACTAAGTAAACATAAAAGCACATTTATAAAAATACTATGCTCATATTAAAGGTCATTTACACTCCCACCAAATCATTACTGGTTTTTCATCCCCTTATTAGATGTAAAGCATGAATGATTTGTAAACCATGTGACCTTTAACCTTTAGTGCTTGAGTCAAAAATGTCCATAAACTCTTCATACTGTAAAGGATAGGTTGTAGAGTGAAGGGGGTGATTAAACAGTCTCTAGGAGCAGGATCAGCTTCTGCACTGGACGTTCAACGATGGATGGCTTGCCAGAACGCTGTCCCTCCTTTCCCATCTTCTGATCTCCTACACGAATCTTCACTCTCCTCACTAGTCCATCTTTATCAGTCACTATCTCTACAACTTTAGCCAATTTCCATTCGTTGCGAGGTTGATCTTCTGTCTTTTCCATCACAATGTCACCGACTTTGAGGTTTCTCCTTGGAGTATGCCAGCGTTGTCTGGTAGCAATGTTGTACACATACTCTCTTCTCCACCGGCCCCAGAACTGCTCTGCAAGGTACTGAACACGGCGCCACCTCTTCCGAGCATACATGTCCTCTCTGATGAATCTGCCAGGAGGTGGTAAGGCTGCAGTGGGTTTCATGGTGAGTAGGTGATTGGGCGTTAGCGGCTCTGGACTATCTGGATCATTTAAGTTGTCAACAGTGAGTGGACGACTGTTCACAATAGCTGCTGCCTCATAAAAGAATGTCCGTAGAGAGGCATCGTCCAGCCTGCCTGATGAGGGTGAAAGAGTTAAACGAAGAACATTCCTCACCGTTCGGATCTGTCTCTCCCATACGCCTCCAGCATGGCTTGCATGCGGAGCGTTCATGCTGAAGTCACACTGTTTCTCAGCCAAAAACGTAGTCAGACGATCAGCATCCAATTGCTTGAGAGCTTCATTCAGTTCATTTTTAGCTCCAACGAAGTTCGTTCCTTGGTCACATTTTATGTCATGTACTGCTCCTCTTATTGCAATGAAACAACGAAGTCCATTTATGAAAGCATCTGTCGACATGTCGTCTAACATTTCAATGTGGATAGCTCGACAGCAAAGGCAGGTGAAAAGCAGTCCGTATCTCTTTTGTACCTTGCGTCCTTGTTTTGTGAAAAACGGACCGAAACAGTCCATTCCACAATAGGTGAAAGGTGGTGATGGATCCACACGCTCAGACGGCAAATCTGCCATTCGCTGCTCCTCTGTGAATCTTCTGAGTTTTCGACATGTAACACATTGATGCAGATGCGTTGCCACAGCTCTGTTGATTCCTGGAATCCAGAATCCATTTGATCTGATCTCATTAATAGTCAAGCCTTTTCCTTGATGTTGGACTTTCTCGTGACAGTGAGCAATTATTGCCTTGGTGATGGGATGACTCTTTGGTATGATCACTGGATGCTTCAGTGAGGTAGGGAGTGATGCATTTTTCAGTCTTCCTCCCACCTTGAGGAGTCCATCCTGATCAAGAAAAGCATCCATCTGAAACAGTTTACTCTGAGAGGGAAGTTGAGTTACCTTACTGAGCAACTTTAACTCTCCTGGATATGCGTGTCTCTGTAAGTCTCTTATGATGATTTCATCCATAAACTTCACATAATGTTCTTTGTACTTGTCATCCTTCGCCAGCTTTCTTTTAAGGTGACTGAGCCGTACCATCGCCAGTTGTTTGTTGTCAGGGAGATAGGGTCTCTCTTTAAAGGGGAGTGGCATCTCGTAATGTCCATGAATGTTCCTCTTGATCCCTTCCTTTAACACATCCAGGAAGCGGATGTCATCCTGAGACACAGTCTTTCCGTCCTTATTGGCATCTTTAAAGTCAGACTCGAGAACCCTGAGTGCCTCAGCTGGGGTCACTGGAGGTAGCTCTCTGACTGAAACTCTGTGACACATGTTGGTGATGCTTGGTGAGTTGTGGTGAGGTGAACAGCCTACGATACTCCACCCCAAATCCGTCTGAACTGCATATGGTTCGCTATCTCCTCCAAGGATTACCTGCCGTGGTGCCAGTGCCCTTGAGCAATTGTAGCCGATCAGCAGACCGACTTCACATTCCAGCTGTGGTGGGATTTCATCTGCTATTTTGATGAGATGATTCCAGTTCCGTGCCGTGTCACAGGTAGGAATGTGTGTTCGATTCACTGGTATACAGTCCTTGGTGTAAGCAGGGGGGAGATCAATGTGGATAGCAGAGCAGTAACCTCTCACTCTCAAACCTGACACTCTTTGACTATGCATTAATGCATCCTTTCCTGTCATGGTTGTTAGTTTCAGTCTTACAGGATGAGTTTCAGTCTGTAAACTATTGCTGACTTCTTGGTTAATGAAGACTGTATCGCTTTGGGTATCAAGCAGCGCATAAACAAGTCTTTCCGTACCTGGATTGCTGACAGAAGAAACCCACACTGGCACTATCATTGAAGTGTTGGTAGATGGCTCCTTAGTTGCCACACTGAGAGCCAATGTGGTTGCTGTTTCCTCTGTGTTACTTTGATTTGAGACTGACGTGGGCTTGGCCTTGGTGTAGGTGTCATCATGGAGAAGCGTAGGATGTCTTGCTTTACATTTGTCGCATGAATGTCTATTGCGGCAGTCCTTGGCGTTATGGCCCGTCCTCAAGCAGCCATAGCAAAGCTTCTTTTCTTTCACATATTTCCGTCGTTCCTCCAGAGCTTTCCCTTTAAACTCAGGACAGCGATGAAGTTGATGTTTACTGTCTTGACAAAACACACATGGTGGCTTTAAACCTGTTCTTAACTGTCCTTGTGTTTCATTCTCTGTAACTGTCTGTGTGTGATAAACACTGGATTTACATTTCTTTTCTTTCAGATGACGTGATGAGTTAGCCTCTGATGAGTGGAGAGCGTGGAATGAAGTAATAGGATTACATGCAATTTCTGCCTCCGTTACAATGAAGAAGACAAACTCTTGGAAGCTGGGAAACTCCTGGTCAACTCTCATGACTTGAGTGACTTTGCGGTTCCACTGTGATGCTGCCCAGTCAGGTAGCTTTTGAACCAATTTCTGGTTTTCTTCACAATCGTTCAAAATGTCCAGACCTTTAACATAAGGCATGGCTTCCAGACATGAGTGTAAGAAATCAGCGAATGCTCTAAGTCCCTCAGCATCTCTTGGATGGACCTTTGGCCAGTTTGTTAGTTTTTCCCTGAATGCTTTTTGTATAACAAACGGCTGACCATACCTGTGGTTGAGACGGTTCCATCCATCTTTGTAGGCTTCATCATCATTTCTATAAAATATGCCATCAAGTGTCTTTCGAGCAGGACCTCCTCCATATTTTTTCAAATAATGTAATTTGTCAGCTGAAGCAATGTTCTTTTTGTCTATGAGGGATGTGAAGGAAGCCTTCCACTCAATGAACTGGATAGGGTCACCAGTAAATACAGACGGTTCTGGCATTGGGAGCCTGTTCAGAGCTATGCTATCTTGGACTGCCTGAGCCAGATAACTTACATCTGTCCTTGCAGGTGATGCTGTCACTGTGATATCAGTGGGCTGCTGGATGAGAGCTGAAGGAGGAGGATACACAAACTGATGTTCTCTCGTTCTCATCTGATCTACAGAATGAACACTTGCTTCCTGCATTACTTCCTGATCATAAGTTGTGAACCTAGCTCGTGCAGCTTTAATGTCCTTCTCTGCCTTTAATCTTTCCAACTCACGTTTTTGAGCTTCAAGTTCTTTCCTTTGTTGTTCCTCTAGGAGTTGAATCTTTTCTTTTTGTTTCTCCTCCTTCAATAACACTTCATACTCTGCTTCCTTTGCTGCTAATTCTGCTGCAGCGTCTGCTCTTTTTGCTGCTATGACAGAGTGTTGACTGGAACCTTTACTTGAGTGTTGACTTGGAGGTGAAGCTGTGGATCCGTAGATGGAGCGAGCGTAGTCTCTGTTAAGAAGCTCATGAAGACGTTGCCTTACAGCTTCACTATCAAATTCTCCATCTATGCCTGATATTCTTTCAAGAGCAATTTTAACAATGTCCCTTGTAACTGCCTCACAGGCATCAATACGACGTCTTGTCTCATTAGACGGAGTGAGGTGAGCTCTGATGTCTATGTACAGGTTTATAACACAGTTTTTTCCTTCTTCTAGTGTGTCTATAAGAGTTGCAATGTCACTTTCAGGAATGTTTAACTTTAACTGTTCTCTAGCCTTACGTGCCTGGATCTTACATTGTTCATAAATGTGAGTCAACCTTTTCTCCTTTTTGTGGGCCTCCTCCTCATGAAATGCAAGCATCTTTTCCGTGGGATTCCGTAGGCGACCAGAGCGACGGAGATCATCCTCTTCAGTATCCTTATCCTTCATCTGTTCGGAGTCTCTGTCGTCTGGAGGCGTCTTTACTGATGCTTCCATGTTGTGAGCAGGTACCACAATCCTTGACCATCACATCAGGTCCCTCTGCAGTTGTCCTTGGTCAGCGGCGTGATGTGACGGATGAGGTGAAGCTCTTACTGTAGCATCCCCGGCTAAATGATGGTCGGACTCTCAAACTGATGGTTCACAATGGTTTATTCCTTGGACCGTATTCAATGCAAACACACCGTAAGAGCTATGAAAAGAAGAAAACAAAATACAGTTACCTTTACTCTTACTTGAAATTACCTTTAACTGCCTTTATCACAAACAATCATGTAAGTTGACTCTCCTTTTATCTAATAAACTTATTGTAGACTCACAGGTTTTACTCCATGAATTTAAATATATATTTTAACTGCTACGATTGATGTTACAGTCATGAGGGAAAATTCACATTTTAACTGAAAGACAACCTCACATAGAGTGCAGTATAAAACAATATTTGACATGAAATTAGCATTTTTAACCGTTCGTTTTTAACCCAATAAACAGTTTTTAACCTTAGCAGACCGCATATAAAACAGACAAAATACATCCTGTTGCATTAATAAAACAACCAACAAGTTAGCTTACAGCTTCATCTCACTTCAGTACAGACCGACACGGCAGCTCACCGATGCTAATAGTAGCTTCCGCTAACCACAATACGTTTTATGCATGAAAATATCCACGGCAACCAAACTCGAGCCGGACATAAATACAGCATGAAATGGTAACAAAACAAACCTTGTGCCCCTTATTAGCCAGGTGCTAGGGCGTTTCATGTGGGTTAGACACACTTTGCTTGCTTTTAGCATTGAAGACACACTCTTAGCCTTGCAGACACACTTTTCCTACTGCCGGTAAACTCCGAAGCACCGGATGTGTACGAGGTCTTGTCGTGATAAAAAAGCTCGTCCTTTGGGCCGTGAACTTATCCGACATGTACTTTAAAGACTCCAATTAAAACGCTGACCAAAGATGGATCCGACATAGAGTTGTCTTTTATTTACTCTTGAACAGAAGTAAAGTAAAAGCATACACCCCGAGTCACTTACAAAATACAAAGTACACGAAAAAGAGTTTCGACAGGAACAAACAAAACGAAGTGACTGACTTCATATCATCAAGGTGTGGTTTATATACTGGTGGGCATGTGCTGATCTCAGTATTTCTCACTCCCACCTGTTGAGGTCTGATCTGCTGACTGTGCACTTTATTCTGTGACCTTGGTTTCACCCTGATACTTTTCTCCGGATGTGTCCCACTTTACTAGCCTTATTTGGACTGTTACCATAGACTTCCATGCACTAAGCGCACCTCCTCGATCCTTGCCTGGTGGCCATTCTATGTAAGTGCGCCGGAAGCCAAAACTACTAGCTCAGCAGAAAGTATTATACGGGTCATACATAGTTCACATCCATCCCCGTTCACCACTAACACCTTGCACTCCTTCAGATCCTGTAGAAGTGCACATAGGTGGTGCTAAGGAGCATGTTGTAATTTTGGAGATCAAAATGGCTGCCAGTAGTGATAATGCAATGTTGAAATGAAGCAATATAAGAACACAAAATAACTATACTTTAACTGTTCAAACCCACACGAAATGACATTAAATGTAATGTAGTCATTATTGAAATAATAATACAGTTCATACGTGATCTTTAAAGGTGGCATAACACTCTGTTCACTGGTCTTGTTGTTATCAAACTTTTATGTCATTTCCCATAGAAAAATACCACCACATTCCCTCCTTTGTGACTTGATAAGTCACACTTAAATAAATAGTTAACCCGAGTTGATTCAGACATGTCAGTCTAAGTGTAGACATGGATTCTTCCCTAAGTTAACATAATGCAAACATACAAGTCTCCTCAAAACATGATGCATGATGTCAATTACATGTTTCTCCTCAAGGTTCTCAAAATTTAGTTACAAGATTATAATCCTTTAATAAAAGCAAGCAAAATATAGTACTTGAAATCTGTATAGAAACGTACAGAAAAAATAAAAGCATGAGGAACATTACAAAACACTTCTCTAAATATGCCTTGCATTCGATCTTGAGAATATCAACCTTCACTGAAGAACTCACTCTCCCCACGGTTTGCCTTCTCATGAACAGTCATCTCCTGATTTGTAAATTCAGAGACTTCCTCATGAATTGGTAGAGGTGATGGGCGTGGCCCTTCAGATCCCACACTGCTGTTGTTATCAAACAGTGTGGATGGTGCCTCTCCGTATAGGCTGCTTCATCCAGTAACCTTCTTTGTGCATATTTTGGTCCAGCGTCCCCCTGGCTTGGTTGATTGTCCTCGGCATGGGAGACTGAAGGTCTCGCTTGGTCCCAGCCAGTTGAAGACTCCGGTTGGTCATATGCAGGTGGACCCTCAGTGTACATGCATCCGTCTGATGGTAGTTGGTTTGGCCACTCTGATGCATTTGATGGACTGCATCGCACTGGATACTTTATCAGCCATGTCAATCTATATGGATGACACAAAAAGATTGCTTAAGACATCACTCCACCTTCTAGGATTATTTGCATAATCCTCCTTCTTGTACGACATACTTTTTCCTTCTTGTGTGACATACTTTTTTCCTTCTTATAGAGTCTGATCTTTCTTTGTATTCGTCAGTATCATTTAAATGCTTCTGTTTCATGTTTAGGCACAACTTTGTGAGTGCTAAATATTGGTGCTTCTTTATAGCGTATTGGTATTATTTCTACTTTACCTCTAGTGAATAAAGGCAACGTTTTTCTTTAGGTCGACAAGATCATATCTATATGTCATAACAAGCCAATTATAATGTACAGTAAAGTCTTCATTTATTTTATGAATGTTAGTACTCAAATTTTTCACATTTCATATCTTTCAGATAAATTTCATACGGCTGTGACATGAAAGGATAGCCTTCAAAATGTACTGATCTATGACTATACTGTATGAGGATTTTTATTCGTTTGTTTACTAGAATCGGTCCTACAGGGGCAATTGATTCAAGATGCATGGGCTACAAATTGTATTATGTTTCTTTTCTGATTTTGTTTTATATCTTCATCTGGTTCGTTTCATATTTATACCTTTTGCAGATTCACTTCCATTTGTTCATAATTTCATTGTCCATCTATTTCATATTCATCAATTCTTGTTGGAAATTGTCTCGTAATTGCCTTAGTTGTCTTATTTACCATAATTTTGACTATTGTAAGTGCACAACACAATACGGTGGCAGTTATCAGCATCAAGATTCCAATTATCATTCCTGATATCTGCAAGATCTTTTTCAGGACAATTTGTCAAACAAATTTTCTTCTATAGTGACAGGTTTTGTGTTCCAATTAGAATTTGCAACATGTTTGTCTCTAAGTCTTTTCATTATTTTCAATATTCGGGTCAAATTACCATTCTCGCCTGTACGTAAAGATATAACAGTACGGCAGTCTGTTCTTTTGACTATTTGTTTCATTTTGTTTTGGTTTAGCATTGCTCCTAGTGAGTCTTAAATCTCCCTGCATTTTTCTGTGCCAATCTCTGGGAACATCTCTCTTTCTGTAATTTTTCCGGGCTGTTTGATGTCCTGCAGGGAGGCGTGGCCTTCCCTTCGATTCCTTTGTGATTGGTTCTGTCCCTGCGGGGCGGCGTCGCCGTCCCCTTCTGGTCTGGGCAAGTCACTTGACGCTCCAGGTGGTTCTTCTGTTCTACAGCAGTTATTAAGGTGGTACCAGGGGGTCTTACCTTTTACTTTCAAAGCAGTAGATGTAACTATGGTAACTTTGTAAGGACCCTCCTTTCTTGGCTGATTCCATTTGCGTTTGAAAATTTTAAAATACACCCAGTCTCCTGGTTCAGTGTTTCGAAGCAGTTCTGGAATCACTGCTTCTCTGTGTTCCACTGCGCCTTTGACCTGTTGAGATATAACTTTATAGATTTGAGTTAGTTGTTGTAAGTAACATGTCAATTCTTTTTCACATTGTTCAAATGGGGCGGAAGAAGGGGACCAGCATCGGTCTCCCTATGAGCATTTCATGCGGTGTCAAATGTGTTCGTTTGCATTCACATAGACATTAGTGCAAGAGACAAAGCATCCATCCAAGTTAGTTTGTACTGACTGTTTGCTATGATTTTTGCTAATTTTGCTATTTATCTTCTCCCTCCTTGCGCAATGGTCAATCACCATGCGCATCTTGAAATAGCAATTTTCAACAGTGCACTCGGTAACACAAAATGTCTATGAACACTTCTCCACAAACCTTTATTGGGACTGTTATGAGTAATATTAATTAAATAGACAGTTCATATGGTTCAGCCTTATCCTGTCTGTGAGTCGGTATATATGTTGACGCTTATTCTGGACTAATACACATGCAGCTGTCAGAGCTTTAATTTCTGCCAGCTGTGCTGAACAAGGCTGATAATAATAATAATAATAATAATAATAATAATAATAATAATAATAATAATAATAATAATAATAATAATAATAATAATAATAATACATTTTATTTGTAATGCACATGCTGCGGTACTTTAACTGAGTATAAAATTTAAGTTCATAGCCCGCGTAATTTCCCATTGCATCTCTAAGACAGAATCCATCCACAAACAGAGTGAGGTCAGCAACAATTAGTCCGTTATATGGGTCATCACGTAGTTTCAAAAATGTGTTACAACATTGGATTGAAAATTCAGGTGCAAACAAGATAACTTCAGATCCTGTCTTTCTAGTCTGTGTCAAAACAAATCTTGGATTTGTAAGCAGAGCATGTAATTGGTGTGATGTATACAGTGTGACTGGATGATCCAGATTTCTTTGCAACATATGAAATGGTTTTAGAATACAGTAGTTTGGGTTTTCCTAATGCTGGAACAGTTCCGCAGATCCCCCTTTCAAGGCCTCAAATGCCGCCTCAGCGTCTTCAGTCCATTGTGATTGAGCAGAGCGATCTTTTTGTCCTGCAGCACAAATGAGTGCTTGTAATGGAGCTGCTTTAAGAGCATATTCAAAGATCCCAGGTCTGCCATACCCGTTGTGCCCAGGACTGACAACATTTGCCCCACCGTTTGTGGTTTGGGCGATTTAACTATCACTTATAATCGAGAAGGAGCTATAAGTCTTTTATTTCCACACAATCTTCTGCCAAGATACTCAACCTCCTCTTTGCAAAATTGTAGCTTCTCTTTGCTGACCTTATGACCTCCCTTTGCAAGGGCAGTCAGCACTGCTATGGAATATTGTATCAAAGTGCTATCAAGATCCAGATGATTTAGATAATTAAACAGCACCCTATTAAAATGGTAGGACTATCCACAAACCCTTGGGGTAGTTGTGTGTAGGTGTACTGTTGTCCTTCATACAGTAAGTGAAGGCAAATAGAAACTGAACATAAATCAATGACAGTGTACCTAGAATCAGCAGGTACTGTATGTCAGAGAGCAATGTATGTGGGTTAGGAACAACAAGTGTCTTGGCGTTCACAATGGCATTGATTGTTCTTAAGTCATGTACCAATCGATAATCATTTAGAATGTGGCTTCTTAATGGGGAAGATTGGAGTATTACAGGGACTCTTAGTTATATTATTAATACTCCAGTTTTCATCAGACCTGTAATTGTGGGTCAGATGCCTTCCACTGCCTGGTGCTTAAGAGGATATTGTCCTATTGGCCTTTGTATGGCGATACAACATCTTTCCTGAGTGTTTCATGTGTTGGTTCTGCTGACTTCACTAGACCTACATCAGTTTTTGTGTTTTGACTACAATGTTTGTGGAACCTGTGTTAATATGTCTTTGTGCTCTGTTGTGAGTATCATTTGTTTAGGTGTGTTGTTATGTATGAATACTCTTTGCGTAAAACTCACATCACAAGCATCTATAGTTATTTTTAGATATTGTTTATTAGGTGTAACATGCATATTTCCTTCCCCAGTCGGCTCCCATTCAGTTAACTGTGATGTGACCTTCACCATCTCTCCTAGCTGATAAGATTCATGTTTTTCTCCCACTAATAGAAATATGTGAGGTGATGCGTTTGTAACCTGAAACCACTGCAAAAGGTTTGCTGGAAGTTTCACGGCTGCTGCTGCTCCCTCCTTTCCCACATAAATAACATGACTAATGAGACAAAATGTTCTGTTATTAATAAGTGCTTTCCAGCAGGCCTCATTGTCCACATTATTTTGTTCTTGATCATATAACAATGTACAATGAAGTGGTAATTGAGGTTCATTGTTTATTCCTAAATGAACTTTTAACCATTCTTTCCATATTTCCCATTTCTTTGCTAGATTTGAATCGTGTTTGTTTGCAAAGGATTCTGTGTTTGTTGGAGTTGCGTCATAATTTTACATGTCATAGTGTCATTTGGAAAGTCCATTCTCAACCTATCAGGGGTACACGTGATATTACTTTTTAGATGACATAATATGTCTCTTCCTAATAAATTGATTGGAGTTTTATTTTTTATATACAATAATGGTGCAAATACTGTTATACCTTCTATTGTAATTGGAACCGGCTGAGTTAATTATATTGTCTGATTTCTCCCTTCAATTAAGACCCATAGTCTTAATTGATGTATCAGGCAGGGGAATATTTGAGGTGTCATTAAATTCCCCTTTGGTTTTTCTAGGCCCCCCTATTGTTGCACATCAGCAGGCCATGGTTTTGTCGGGCAGTCTCTTCTCATATGTTCATTTGAACCACAGCCCCAGCACCTGAAGCTGACCGTTCGTGCATTTTGACGGGATTGAGTTTGTAGTGTTGGAGCCATTCTTCTTTTTCCACGAAGAGGTGGTCCAACTCTTTGAAAGGGCTGTCCTCTGGAACGATTGTCTTCAGGACAGCTCTGTGCTTTGGCTTCTAGTATCTTTGGGCTGTTGGTTCCGTATAATTCTTTACTGCAGGTGTCAGGGTAGTCTTGAGGTGCAGCTGCTTGCAGTTGTTCACCATCCATATCCAAGCATTCTTGTTCAGTGTCAATACAAGTCTGTGGCTCGGCTGTCCAAGGTCGCAGACTGCCGTATCTTTGAGCGTTGAGAGTCTCTTGTAACTCATCCATTTGAAGGCTTCTCAAATGTTGAATTTCATTTAATTTAGTTTGTTGAGTTTCTCTCATGATGTTATCTTCTTCTTTTATTCTTTTTAATTGTTCATCAGTTGATCTTATTATTCCATTTAATTGATCAATGTTGTCAACAGCAGCTTCATATGTTTGTAATCTTTGAAGATAATTTCTTTGTTGTGTCACAGGTGACCATTTGATTTCTCTTGCTGCTTGTTTTTGTTCTTGTGGTGTCTTTGCTTGGTGATACATTTTAATGTCCTTTTGAATTTCATCTTCTGAACTTGTATTGAATGCTTGTTGCTTAGGCTTGTCACCTTTCTTCTTCCGTACAGCTGCTTGTGTGGAGAGGCGGTGTTGTTGCATGATGCTTTCGTCATCTGACTCAGTGGCATCCGCCTTTCCTTCGTCAGAGAGTAGCTCCACCCATGACACTGTAAATTTTCCATTACGTCCACCCCTCTCATCTTCCCTTGCTCTTGTTACCGGAAGTTGTCCAGTGGGTGTTTCTTTTGGACTGGTCAGGTAGGGTGGGGGCTCTGAGCACAGAGGAGGAGTCGATGGAGCAGAAAGTTCTCCTCTCCATTTCTCATTTTTTCTAGGGCCGGTCTCTCTCACAACAAAAGGCAACTGAGTAACATTTAAGATATGTTGTCTGCTCGCTTGGCGAAACCATCGCAAAACCTCTCTTTCTTTCTCCCACTTGCTTTCCCTCTTTTTAATATCGACTTCTACCTCATTGCAACAGGCAGCGTTAAAGGTCCCTTCTTTCGGCCACGGTAATGTCCCGTTAACACGTTTGTGCCATTTTTTGATACAGAGACATATTTGATCTGCATAGTCTGGTTGTTGTCTTATTACCAGCTCTAACTGCGTCAACACCTTGTTCTCCTTTGCCACTTTAGCACCCATAATTACCTCTGATTCCGTTTTTAAATTTGACTCAAAATGCTGTGTGTCTATGTGTTTTGAGGTTCTTATTAACACAATAATCATTCCAACTGTAACTGCCCTGTTTCCCACTGGACTTTCCTGGGAACGACGTTATGCTCACCCTAGGATTTATAGCTCCACTCCCTTTTTATGCCACTATCTGTTAACTCCTCCGGAATACCCAAGCGAGGAGTTAAAAACACACATACGCCTTAGATTTAGGATTTCTGCAGAGTTGGTCCAACAAGTAAGAAAAAATCCTACAAGTCCAGATAATAATGTAAGTTTTTAAATGCTGTTAGTTGCCACAGCCTCTGATTTATTGCTCGCTGCTCAGTCTGTCCGTGTATGATCCCGTCTATATCTTTATAGGTCTCTAAAAGTTAGTTCTAATCCCTCGAGTTTCTATATCATCGTCTTGACTATTTAACGTTTCATTAACTGAATTTTGTTTATTAATCATGGAAACTTTGACTATTTATTATTCACTTCTTCAAAATCAAACCATTAAATACATTACACTTTTTATCTTAATAATACATATGAATGCCACTAATCAAAATTCAACAAATGCAAATAATTAATTAATTAACCTTTAAATTCCGTGATTCTATGTTTGATCTGTTGTTCTTTTTGTCATTAAAAACTTTTTATAAGCCTGCCACTTGTTTCTCAATAATGACCTTCAAGTGGCTGTCTCAGGCAGACAGCCGCTTTAACCTTATAACGACCTTCAAATGGCTGTTTTCAGCAGCCAGCCACGTTCGCTCAGCAACCAGTGTCTTATTTTTTCCACAACAGCTTAAAGCACTATTTAACCACCACCAGCAACAACTGTGCTGATTTATTCTCAAAAAGCAGTAACAAGTTCTCAAGGACACTTTCTGCTTTTTCACCAAACCTTAGAAGCACTATGTCTGACCCTGGCAGTCAGACATGCCTTCTTCACAGGTTTCACACGGCTTGTCGCCGAATTCAATAACTTTTCATACCTAAACCAGTATCAAAAGTTATTATTACAACCAACGATTATCGTTATTTATCTCACTCGACTTCATGCAGCGGCTTTATGCTTTTAATCTTTTCATTCACCACACACTCCCCTTTCACTCCTCCGCAGCTCTCAGATCTCTGCCACGATCTCAGCACCACACAGTTATTCACTCTGCCACTTCACAAATTCACAAATCACACTTATTCATGTATCAAACCTATTCACTCTGTCACTCTTATTCACTCTATCGCACTTTATTCACGAATCACACTTATTCACTCTGTCATACTTATTCACTCTATCACACATTATTCACGAATCACCCTTATTCACTCTGTCACACTTATGTCCGGACCATTCGCTCTCACCCAGCAGTGCGCACACACACCTGCCACACCATATGCAGAGATTTTTTGCAATTACACAATGCACTGTGGACCAATTTTCTACTTTGTTTTTATATGTATGTGCAGTATGGCCACAATCATTAACTTACTCCTACTTCTAGTTTCGATAGAAATCTTCTGTACCTGACCGATTACCTACCACTAATGTGACAGATTTAATCTTAAACAGGACATACACAGACAATTACTCTTCAATAGATTGAAAACAAGAGGTTAGTAGGAAAAGAGAGGTGTTAACAAGGCACCAGGTCAGATCCACCTTAACAGCTTCATATTACTTATTTCTAGGTTCTTTTGGAGGTGAGGTGTAGAGAATTACCTGAGAGCAGGCACGCCTTTCTCATGTTTTCCAATTAAAATCTAATCAGTAGCCGGCCGGGCTTACCTTTTTGTGTGATTTAGGAGAAAGCGTGGCTCTGCTCCCAGTTGTTCTCGTCTCAGAACTCCTCCTGGCACAGGGTCGCCAATTATGTCGTGATAAAAAAGCTCGTCCTTTGGGCCGTGAACTTATCCGACATGTACTTTAAAGACTCCAATTAAAACGCTGACCAAAGATGGATCCGACATAGAGTTGTCTTTTATTTACTCTTGAACAGAAGTAAAGTAAAAGCATACACCCCGAGTCACTTACAAAATACAAAGTACACGAAAAAGAGTTTCGACAGGAACAAACAAAACGAAGTGACTGACTTCATATCATCAAGGTGTGGTTTATATACTGGTGGGCATGTGCTGATCTCAGTATTTCTCACTCCCACCTGTTGAGGTCTGATCTGCTGACTGTGCACTTTATTCTGTGACCTTGGTTTCACCCTGATACTTTTCTCCGGATGTGTCCCACTTTACTAGCCTTATTTGGACTGTTACCATAGACTTCCATGCACTAAGCGCACCTCCTCGATCCTTGCCTGGTGGCCATTCTATGTAAGTGCGCCGGAAGCCAAAACTACTAGCTCAGCAGAAAGTATTATACGGGTCATACATAGTTCACATCCATCCCCGTTCACCACTAACACCTTGCACTCCTTCAGATCCTGTAGAAGTGCACATAGGTGGTGCTAAGGAGCATGTTGTAATTTTGGAGATCAAAATGGCTGCCAGTAGTGATAATGCAATGTTGAAATGAAGCAATATAAGAACACAAAATAACTATACTTTAACTGTTCAAACCCACACGAAATGACATTAAATGTAATGTAGTCATTATTGAAATAATAATACAGTTCATACGTGATCTTTAAAGGTGGCATAACACTCTGTTCACTGGTCTTGTTGTTATCAAACTTTTATGTCATTTCCCATAGAAAAATACCACCACAGTCTCGGCGAGACGCTTTCAAAATAAAAGCACTGAATATCCGTCTGCTTAATATATAAAAAATAAAAGCCTGGCTTTAAAGAATGTTACTAAGTAAACATAAAAGCACATTTATAAAAATACTGTGCTCATATTAAAGGTCATTTACAATCAGTATCTTGTTTTCTAGGGCTCTCCTGGTTCTACTGGGGTCAAAGGAGACAAGGTGACTCTCTAAGCCTACCTCCTTTGTCCACCTGCTCAAATGTTAATGAATGTTTTTGGAGGGTAGATTGATAACATGTGTGCTTTTTGTTGCTAGGGGGGAGTTGGTGTCCCTGGTTCCCGAGGGGAGAAAGGAGTGCCAGGTCCCAAAGTAAGACACTGGTTCCACAGCTGTATCAGGAGACAGACTCTGTTCACTGTCCAGGCCATGACCACTGCGGCTGGAGGCATTGTGTTGTCATGGTGTCACAGCGTCAACTCAGTATTTCAGTAACGACTTGAGGAAATTTAATCTAGATAATCTGCCTTGTGCGACAGGTTGAAAAGTGTCAGACAGGCTACTGACCACAGTTTAACTGTGCATTTCAGGGGGATCTAGTCCCTACTGGTCCTGCTGGACCTGCAGGGACACAGGGAAAGACTGGTGATACTGGGCAGCCTGTGATGATTTGAACTAGTGAATTTTGTTTTCAGGGTCCCAAGGGCTCTCGAGGCTGTGCAGGAAAAGATGGAACTTCTGCAACTCCTGGTTCTGGTTCTTCTGGACCTCCCGGCCCTCATGGTTCTCCCGGAATAAGAGTGAGTTTCAATAATGATTTTGATAAACTGCGATAAGTGATAAATGCAGTTACTCTATTAAAGGTAGGGTTGGAGATCTTACTCCGGAGCATTTTTTACTAAATTGACTGAAATCCTCTTCACACTCTGATTGCAACCAATTAATTCAAACAGTTTGTCTCAAAGGGCTTTACACAGCATCACAACAACATCCAATTGTCCACACTAGAAAATTTGGCGACATGGTCATGGTTGCAATTCTTGCAAATCTAGGACCGTCAGTAAACATTAAACATCTTAAATATCCAAGATTGGGAGATCCCAACAATCCAAGAGCAAGGGATCCAGTGCTTCAGAAAGAACTATGGCAGCTCCCTCAAGGACAGTGACTATATCGCCAATACCAAAGCTGAACAGCTGGCTCAAGGGAATTGAGAACAGTCAGATGCTTGAGAGGTTCTAGGTATGGTGCTTTCAGTATGGTATCATACCTCGACTGCAATGGCCCTTCCTGCTGTATGACTTTCCCATGTCCCAAGTGGAAAGAATGGAGCAACTGCAGAAAATTCTTAGGTCTTGGAAACTATGACAAGAGGTGGAGCAAGACCAATGCCAGAGTGAAGAGAGGATTTGTGGTGCAAAGGGTCTTTGAGGCAGCAGAGGAAGACCGCTGCTTTCACACACTGGATCACATCTTACCCGGCTGTCCACAAGCATTGTCAGAAGGTCGTGCAGGTGGAGGCACGATAAGGTCCTCAGTGAAATTGCCAAATGGGTAGAACAGCAGAGGGTCAAAGCCAACAAGCCCTATCACCCGAAGCCATACACATCATAAGGTAAGGCAACAAGGCTCCTAGGATCTGCCTTTCATCCGGCAGTGCGACTCCGACTAGGAGTTGAGTGTGGACCTAAAGAGGAAGCTCGTCTTGCACAGGACATGGCGGTAACCTTCCTCCAGCCAGATATGGTCCTACTATCCAGGAGAAAGAAAGCAATCATAGTTTCTGAACTCACTGTGCCATGGGAGGAGAGACTAGCCAGGACTTGATTGACCAAGCTGTCATAAAAGGATTGTAGCAACCATTTTTCTCATCAAAGTTGGCTACCTTGGGTTCCCAGCAAAATCAGTGCTCCATTTCCTCCAGAGGGTTGGTCTGGAGCCCAAACATCTGAAGAAAGCCAAAAAGGGAGATAGCTTCAGTAGCCGAGACAATCTCAAGATGGCTGTGGTTGAAAAGAGCCTTTAGTTGGAACCCTTCTGCTGATGAAGGCGAAAAGGCTTTGGTGCCTCACTTGTACAGGTTAAGGGGAGCAACATCTGTGTCCCAGACATTCCTGCTGACAATGCAGCAGGTTTTCTACTCAGGGAATACCATGATGGAAGAAAACCTGCATCACAATAGTCTGTGTAGTTCCTGCAGTTGCTGCTTGTTGCAAAGCATCTTTGATGTTTATTTCACCTCTGACGACTTCACTAATGTTGCAGTACGAAGACAGATAAGTGATCCAAGACGTCATAGTTTGGAGAAATTTTAATTTTTGGTAAAAAAAAAAAAATTGGTCAAAAAAAGACGACAGGCGCGTACCTGTCGTCTTTTTAAAATCGCCTGTTTGGTTTTTGGTCATTTTCTCCAAAACCACCGGCCCGATTTCAACCAAACCTTCTGCGTTGGACTCCCCTCGGACCCCCAGATGATATATCCGAGTTTGGAGAAATTTTAATTTTTGGTCAAAAAAAAAAAAAAAATTGTCAAAAAAAGACGACAGGCGCGTACCTGTCGTCTTTTTAAAATCGCCTGTTTGGTTTTTGGTCATTTTCTCCAAAACCACCGGCCCGATTTCAACCAAACCTTCTGCGTTGGACTCCCCTCGGACCCCCAGATGATATATCCGAGTTTGGAGAAATTTGGAGAAATTTTAAATTTTGGTCAAAAAAAAAAAAAAAAATTGGTCAAAAAAAGACGACAGGCGTACCTGTCGTCTTTTTAAAATCGCCTGTTTGGTTTTTGGTCATTTTCTCCAAAACCACCGGCCCGATTTCAACCAAACCTTCTGCGTTGGACTCCCCTCGGACCCCCAGATGATATATCCGAGTTTGGAGAAATTTTAATTTTTGGTAAAAAGAAAAAAAAAAATTGGTCAAAAAAAGACGACAGGCGCGTACCTGTCGTCTTTTTAAAATCGCCTGTTTGGTTTTTGGTCATTTTCTCCAAAACCACCGGCCCGATTTCAACCAAACCTTCTGCGTTGGACTCCCCTCGGACCCCCAGATGATATATCCGAGTTTGGAGAAATTTGGAGAAATTTTAAATTTTGGTCAAAAAAAAAAAAAAAAATTGGTCAAAAAAAGACGACAGGCGCATACCTGTCGTCTTTTTAAAATCGCCTGTTTGGTTTTTGGTCATTTTCTCCAAAACCACCGGCCCGATTTCAACCAAACCTTCTGCGTTGGACTCCCCTCGGACCCCCAGATGATATATCCGAGTTTGGAGAAATTTGGAGAAATTTTAATTTTTGGTCAAAAAAAAAAAAAAAATTGGTCAAAAAAAAAACGACAGGCGCGTACCTGTCGTCTTTTTAAAATCGCCTGTTTGGTTTTTGGTCATTTTCTCCAAAACCACCGGCCCGATTTCAACCAAACCTTCTGCGTTGGACTCCCCTTGGACCCCCAGATGATATATCCGAGTTTGGAGAAATTTGGAGAAATTTTAATTTTTGGTCAAAAAAAGACGACAGGCGCGTACCTGTCGTCTTTTTAAAATCGCCTGTTTGGTTTTTGGTCATTTTCTCCAAAACCACCGGCCCGATTTCAACCAAACCTTCTGCGTTGGACTCCCCTCGGACCCCCAGATGATATATCCGAGTTTGGAGAAATTTTAATTTTTGGTCAAAAAAAAAAAAAAAATTGGTCAAAAAAAGACGACAGGCGCGTACCTGTCGTCTTTTTAAAATCGCCTGTTTGGTTTTTGGTCATTTTCTCCAAAACCACCGGCCCGATTTCAACCAAACCTTCTGCGTTGGACTCCCCTCGGACCCCCAGATGATATATCCGAGTTTGGAGAAATTTGGAGAAATTTTAATTTTTGGTCAAAAAAAAAAAAAAAATTGTCAAAAAAAGACGACAGGCGCGTACCTGTCGTCTTTTTAAAATCGCCTGTTTGGTTTTTGGTCATTTTCTCCAAAACCACCGGCCCGATTTCAACCAAACCTTCTGCGTTGGACTCCCCTCGGACCCCCAGATGATATATCCGAGTTTGGAGAAATTTTAATTTTTGGTAAAAAAAAAAAAAAAATTTGGTCAAAAAAAGACGACAGGCGCGTACCTGTCGTCTTTTTAAAATCGCCTGTTTGGTTTTTGGTCATTTTCTCCAAAACCACCGGCCCGATTTCAACAAAACCTTCTGCGTTGGACTCCCCTCGGACCCCCAGATGATATATCCGAGTTTGGAGAAATTTGGAGAAATTTTAATTTTTGGTCAAAAAAAAAAAAAAATTTGGTCAAAAAAAGACGACAGGCGCGTACCTGTCGTCTTTTTAAAATCGCCTGTTTGGTTTTTGGTCATTTTCTCCAAAACCACCGGCCCGATTTCAACCAAACCTTCTGCGTTGGACTCCCCTCGGACCCCCAGATGATATATCCGAGTTTGGAGAAATTTTAATTTTTGGTCAAAAAAAAAAAAAAAATTGGTCAAAAAAAGACGACAGGCGCGTACCTGTCGTCTTTTTAAAATCGCCTGTTTGGTTTTTGGTCTTTTTCTCCAAAACCACCGGCCCGATTTCAACCAAACCTTCTGCGTTGGACTCCCCTCGGACCCCCAGATGATATATCCGAGTTTGGAGAAATTTTAATTTTTGGTCAAAAAAAAAAAAAAAAAATTGGTCAAAAAAAGACGACAGGCGCGTACCTGTCGTCTTTTTAAAATCGCCTGTTTGGTTTTTGGTCATTTTCTCCAAAACCACCGGCCCGATTTCAACAAAACCTTCTGCGTTGGACTCCCCTCGGACCCCCAGATGATATATCCGAGTTTGGAGAAATTTGGAGAAATTTTAATTTTTGGTCAAAAAAAAAAAAAATTTGGTCAAAAAAAGACGACAGGCGCGTCCCTGTCGTCTTTTTAAAATCGCCTGTTTGGTTTTTGGTCATTTTCTCCAAAACCACCGGCCCGATTTCAACCAAACCTTCTGCGTTGGACTCCCCTCGGACCCCCAGATGATATATCCGAGTTTGGAGAAATTTTAATTTTTGGTCAAAAAAAAAAAAAAAATTGGTCAAAAAAAGACGACAGGCGCGTACCTGTCGTCTTTTTAAAATCGCCTGTTTGGTTTTTGGTCTTTTTCTCCAAAACCACCGGCCCGATTTCAACCAAACCTTCTGCGTTGGACTCCCCTCGGACCCCCAGATGATATATCCGAGTTTGGAGAAATTTTAATTTTTGGTCAAAAAAAAAAAAAAAAATTGGTCAAAAAAGACGACAGGCGCGTACCTGTCGTCTTTTTAAAATCGCCTGTTTGGTTTTTGGTCATTTTCTCCAAAACCACCGGCCCGATTTCAACAAAACCTTCTGCGTTGGACTCCCCTCGGACCCCCAGATGATATATCCGAGTTTGGAGAAATTTTAATTTTTGGTCAAAAAAAAAAAAAAAAATGGTCAAAAAAAGACGACAGGCGCGTACCTGTCGTCTTTTTAAAATCGCCTGTTTGGTTTTTGGTAATTTTCTCCAAAACCACCGGCCCGATTTCAACAAAACCTTCTGCGTTGGACTCCCCTCGGACCCCCAGATGATATATCCGAGTTTGGAGAAATTTGGAGAAATTTTAATTTTTGGTAAAAAAAAAAAAAAATTTGGTCAAAAAAAGACGACAGGCTTTTGTCGTCTTTTTAAAATCGCCTGTTTGGTTTTTGGTCATTTTCTCCAAAACCACCGGCCCGATTTCAACCAAACCTTCTGCGTTGGACTCCCCTCGGACCCCCAGATGATATATCCGAGTTTGGAGAAATTTTAATTTTTGGTCAAAAAAAAAAAAAAATTTGGTCAAAAAAAGACGACAGGCGCGTACCTGTCGTCTTTTTAAAATCGCCTGTTTGGTTTTTGGTCATTTTCTCCAAAACCACCGGCCCGATTTCAACCAAACCTTCTGCGTTGGACTCCCCTCGGACCCCCAGATGATATATCCGAGTTTGGAGAAATTTGGAGAAATTTTAATTTTTGGTCAAAAAAAAAAAATTTGGTCAAAAAAAGACGACAGGCGCGTACCTGTCGTCTTTTTAAAATCGCCTGTTTGGTTTTTGGTCATTTTCTCCAAAACCACCGGCCTGATTTCAACCAAACCTTCTGCGTTGGACTCCCCTCGGACCCCCAGATGATATATCCGAGTTTGGAGAAATTTTAATTTTTGGTAAAAAAAAAAAAAAATTTGGTCAAAAAAAGACGACAGGCGCGTACCTGTCGTCTTTTTAAAATCGCCTGTTTGGTTTTTGGTCATTTTCTCCAAAACCACCGGCCCGATTTCAACCAAACCTTCTGCGTTGGACTCCCCTCGGACCCCCAGATGATATATCCGAGTTTGGAGAAATTTGGAGAAATTTTAATTTTTGGTCAAAAAAAAAAAAAAAATTTGGTCAAAAAAAGACGACAGGCGCGTACCTGTCGTCTTTTTAAAATCGCCTGTTTGGTTTTTGGTCATTTTCTCCAAAACCACCGGCCCGATTTCAACCAAACCTTCTGCGTTGGACTCCCCTCGGACCCCCAGATGATATATCCGAGTTTGGAGAAATTTTAATTTTTGGTCAAAAAAAAAAAAAATTGGTCAAAAAAAGACGACAGGCGCATACCTGTCGTCTTTTTAAAATCGCCTGTTTGGTTTTTGGTCATTTTCTCCAAAACCACCGGCCCGATTTCAACCAAACCTTCTGCGTTGGACTCCCCTCGGACCCCCAGATGATATATCCGAGTTTGGAGAAATTTGGAGAAATTTTAATTTTTGGTCAAAAAAAAAAAAAAAAATTGTCAAAAAAAGACGACAGGCGCGTACCTGTCGTCTTTTTAAAATCGCCTGTTTGGTTTTTGGTCATTTTCTCCAAAACCACCGGCCCGATTTCAACCAAACCTTCTTCGTTGGACTCCCCTCGGACCCCCAGATGATATATCCGAGTTTGGAGAAATTTTAATTTTTGGTCAAAAAAAAAAAAAATTGGTCAAAAAAAGACGACAGGCGCATACCTGTCGTCTTTTTAAAATCGCCTGTTTGGTTTTTGGTCATTTTCTCCAAAACCACCGGCCCGATTTCAACCAAACCTTCTGCGTTGGACTCCCCTCGGACCCCCAGATGATATATCCGAGTTTGGAGAAATTTGGAGAAATTTTAATTTTTGGTAAAAAAAAAAAAAAAAAATTGTCAAAAAAAGACGACAGGCGCGTACCTGTCGTCTTTTTAAAATCGCCTGTTTGGTTTTTGGTCATTTTCTCCAAAACCACCGGCCCGATTTCAACCAAACCTTCTGCGTTGGACTCCCCTCGGACCCCCAGATGATATATCCGAGTTTGGAGAAATTTTAATTTTTGGTCAAAAAAAAAAAAAAATTTGGTCAAAAAAAGACGACAGGCGCGTACCTGTCGTCTTTTTAAAATCGCCTGTTTGGTTTTTGGTCATTTTCTCCAAAACCACCGGCCCGATTTCAACAAAACCTTCTGCGTTGGACTCCCCTCGGACCCCCAGATACTATATCCGAGTTTGGAGAAATTTGGAGAAATTTTAATTTTTGGTCAAAAAAAAAAAAAAATTTGGTCAAAAAAAGACGACAGGCGCGTACCTGTCGTCTTTTTAAAATCGCCTGTTTGGTTTTTGGTCATTTTCTCCAAAACCACCGGCCCGATTTCAACCAAACCTTCTGCGTTGGACTCCCCTCGGACCCCCAGATGATATATCCGAGTTTGGAGAAATTTTAATTTTTGGTCAAAAAAAAAAAAAAAAATTGGTCAAAAAAAGACGACAGGCGCGTACCTGTCGTCTTTTTAAAATCGCCTGTTTGGTTTTTGGTCATTTTCTCCAAAACCACCGGCCCGATTTCAACCAAACCTTCTGCGTTGGACTCCCCTCGGACCCCCAGATGATATATCCGAGTTTGGAGAAATTTGGAGAAATTTTAATTTTTGGTCAAAAAAAAAAAAAATTTGGTCAAAAAAAGACGACAGGCGCGTACCTGTCGTCTTTTTAAAATCGCCTGTTTGGTTTTTGGTCTTTTTCTCCAAAACCACCGGCCCGATTTCAACCAAACCTTCTGCGTTGGACTCCCCTCGGACCCCCAGATGATATATCCGAGTTTGGAGAAATTTTAATTTTTGGTCAAAAAAAAAAAAAAAAATTGGTCAAAAAAAGACGACAGGCGCGTACCTGTCGTCTTTTTAAAATCGCCTGTTTGGTTTTTGGTCATTTTCTCCAAAACCACCGGCCCGATTTCAACAAAACCTTCTGCGTTGGACTCCCCTCGGACCCCCAGATGATATATCCGAGTTTGGAGAAATTTGGAGAAATTTTAATTTTTGGTAAAAAAAAAAAAAATTTGGTCAAAAAAAGACCAAAAACCAAACAGGCGATTTTAAAAAGACGACAGGTACGCGCCTGTCGTCTTTTTAAAATCGCCTGTTTGGTTTTTGGTCATTTTCTCCAAAACCACCGGCCTGATTTCAACCAAACCTTCTGCGTTGGACTCCCCTCGGACCCCCAGATGATATATCCGAGTTTGGAGAAAATTTTAATTTTTGGTAAAAAAAAAAAAAAAATTGGTCAAAAAAAGACGACAGGCGCGTACCTGTCGTCTTTTTAAAATCGCCTGTTTGGTTTTTGGTCATTTTCTCCAAAACCACCGGCCCGATTTCAACCAACCTTCTGCGTTGGACTCCCCTCGGACCCCCAGATGATATATCCGAGTTTGGAGAAATTTGGAGAAATTTTAATTTTTGGTCAAAAAAAAAAAAAAAATTGTCAAAAAAGACGACAGGCGCGTACCTGTCGTCTTTTTAAAATCGCCTGTTTGGTTTTTGGTCATTTACTCCAAAACCACCGGCCCGATTTCAACAAAACCTTCTGCGTTGGACTCCCCTCGGACCCCCAGATGATATATCCGAGTTTGGAGAATTTGGAGAATTTTTAATTTTTGGTCAAAAAAAAAAAAAATTTGGTCAAAAAAAGACGACAGGCGCGTACCTGTCGTCTTTTTAAAATCGCCTGTTTGGTTTTTGGTCATTTTCTCCAAAACCACCGGCCCGATTTCAACCAAACCTTCTGCGTTGGACTCCCCTCGGACCCCAGATGATATATCCGAGTTTGGAGAAATTTTAATTTTTGGTCAAAAAAAAAAAAAAAAATTGTCAAAAAAAGACGACAGGCGCGTACCTGTCGTCTTTTTAAAATCGCCTGTTTGGTTTTTGGTCATTTTCTCCAAAACCACCGGCCCGATTTCAACCAAACCTTCTGCGTTGGACTCCCCTCGGACCCCCAGATGATATATCCGAGTTTGGAGAAATTTTAATTTTTGGTCAAAAAAAAAAAAAAAAATTGTCAAAAAAAGACGACAGGCGCGTACCTGTCGTCTTTTTAAAATCGCCTAATTGGTTTTTGGTCATTTTCTCCAAAACCACCGGCCCGATTTCAACCAAACCTTCTGCGTTGGACTCCCCTCGGACCCCCAGATGATATATCCGAGTTTGGAGAAATTTGGAGAAATTATAATTTTGGTCAAAAAAAAAAAAAAAATTGGTCAAAAAAAACCGGACAGGCGCGTACCTGTCGTCTTTTTAAAATCGCCTGTTTGGTTTTTGGTCATTTTCTCCAAACCACCGGCCCGATTTCACCAAACCTTCTGCGTTGGACTCCCCTCGGACCCCAGATGATATATCCGAGTTTGGAGAAATTTTAATTTTTGGTCAAAAAAAAAAAAAAAAATGGTCAAAAAAGACGACAGCGCGTACCTGTCGTCTTTTTAAAATCGCCTGTTTGGTTTTTGGTCATTTTCTCCAAAACCACCGGCCCGATTTCAACCAAACCTTCTGCGTTGGACTCCCCTCGGACCCCCAGATGATATATCCGAGTTTGGAGAAATTTGGAGAAATTTTAATTTTTGGTCAAAAAAAAAAAAAATTTGGTCAAAAAAGACGACAGGACACAGGCGTCGTACCTGTCGTCTTTTTAAAATCGCCTGTTTGGTTTTTGGTCATTTTCTCCAAAACCACCGGCCCGATTTCAACCAAACCTTCTGCGTTGGACTCCCCTCGGACCCCCAGATGATATATCCGAGTTTGGAGAAATTTTAATTTTTGGTAAAAAAAAAAAAAAAATTGGTCAAAAAAAGACGACAGGCGCGTACCTGTCGTCTTTTTAAAATCGCCTGTTTGGTTTTTGGTCATTTTCTCCAAAACCACCGGCCCGATTTCAACCAAACCTTCTGCGTTGGACTCCCCTCGGACCCCCAGATGATATATCCGAGTTTGGAGAAATTTGGAGAAATTTTAATTTTTGGTCAAAAAAAAAAAAAAAATTGGTCAAAAAAAGACGACAGGCGCGTACCTGTCGTCTTTTTAAAATCGCCTGTTTGGTTTTTGGTCATTTTCTCCAAAACCACCGGCCCGATTTCAACAAAACCTTCTGCGTTGGACTCCCCTCGGACCCCCAGATGATATATCCGAGTTTGGAGAAATTTGGAGAATTTTAATTTTTGGTCAAAAAAAAAAAAAAATTTGGTCAAAAAAGACGACAGGCGCGTACCTGTCGTCTTTTTAAAATCGCCTGTTTGGTTTTTGGTCATTTTCTCCAAAACCACCGGCCCCGATTTCAACCAAACCTTCTGCGTTGGACTCCCCTCGGACCCCCAGATGATATATCCGAGTTTGGAGAAATTTTAATTTTTGGTCAAAAAAAAAAAAAAAATTGTCAAAAAAAGACGACAGGCGCGTACCTGTCGTCTTTTTAAAATCGCCTGTTTGGTTTTTGGTCATTTTCTCCAAAACCACCGCCCGATTTCAACCAAATCTTCTGCGTTGGACTCCCTCGGACCCCCAGATGATATATCCGAGTTTGGAGAAATTTTATTTTTTGTCAAAAAAAAAAAAAAAAAATGTCAAAAAAAGACGACAGGCGCGTACCTGTCGTCTTTTTAAAATCGCCTGTTTGGTTTTTGGTCATTTTCTCCAAAACCACCGGCCCGATTTCAACCAAACCTTCTGCGTTGGACTCCCCTCGGACCCCCAGATGATATATCCGAGTTTGAGAAATTTGGAGAAAATTTAATTTTTGGTCAAAAAAAAAAAAAAAATTGTCAAAAAAAGACGACAGGCGTGTACCTGTCGTCTTTTTAAAATCGCCTGTTTGGTTTTGGTCATTTTCTCCAAAACCACCGGCCCGATTTCAACCAAACCTTCTGCGTTGGACTCCCCTCGGACCCCCAGATGATATATCCGAGTTTGGAGAAATTTTAATTTTTGGTCAAAAAAAAAAAAAAATTTGGTCAAAAAAAGACGACAGGCGCGTACCTGTCGTCTTTTTAAAATCGCCTGTTTGGTTTTTGGTCATTTTCTCCAAAACCACCGGCCCGATTTCAACCAAAACCTTCTGCGTTGGACTCCCCTCGGACCCCCAGATGATATATCCGAGTTTGGAGAAATTTGGAGAATTTTTAATTTTGGGCAAAAAAAAAAAAAAAATTTGGTCAAAAAAAGACGACAGGCGCGTACCTGTCGTCTTTTTAAAATCGCCTGTTTGGTTTTTTGGTCATTTTCTCCAAAACCACCGGCCCGATTTCAACCAAACCTTCTGCGTTGGACTCCCCTCGGACCCCCAGATGATATATCGAGTTTGGAGAAATTTTAATTTTTGGTCAAAAAAAAAAAAAAAAATTGTCAAAAAAAGACGACAGGCGCGTACCTGTCGTCTTTTTAAAATCGCCTTTTTGGTTTTTGGTCATTTTCTCCAAAACCACCGGCCCGATTTCAACCAAACCTTCTGCGTTGGACTCCCCTCGGACCCCCAGATGATATATCCGAGTTTGGAGAAATTTGGAGAAATTTTAATTTTTGGTCAAAAAAAAAAAAAAATTTGGTCAAAAAAGACGACAGGCGCGTACCTGTCGTCTTTTTAAAATCGCCTGTTTGGTTTTTGGTCATTTTCTCCAAACCACCGCCCGATTTCAACCAAACCTTCTGCGTTGGACTCCCCTCGACCCCCAGATGATATATCCGAGTTTGGAGAATTTGGAGATAATTTTAATTTTGGTCAAAAAAAAAAAAAAATTTGGTCAAAAAAAGACGACAGGCGCGTACCTGTCGTCTTTTTAAAATCGCCTGTTTGGTTTTTGGTCATTTTCTCCAAAACCACCGGCCCGATTTCAACCAAACCTTCTGCGTTGGACTCCCCTCGGACCCCCAGGATGATATATCCGAGTTTGGAGAAATTTGGAGAAATTTTAATTTTTGGTATAAAAAAAAAAAAAATTTGGTCAAAAAAAGACGACAGGCGCGTACCTGTCGTCTTTTTAAAATCGCCTGTTGGTTTTTTGGTCATTTTCTCCAAAACCACCGGCCCGATTTCAACCAAACCTTCTGCGTTGGACTCCCCTCGGACCCCAGATGATATATCCGAGTTTGGAGAAATTTTAATTTTGATAAAAAAAAAAAAAAATTGGTCAAAAAAAGACGACAGGCGCGTACCTGTCGTCTTTTTAAAATCGCCTGTTTGGTTTTTGGTCATTTTCTCCAAAACCACCGGCCCGATTTCAACCAAACCTTCTGCGTTGGACTCCCCTCGGACCCCCCAGATGATATATCCGAGTTTGGAGAAATTTTAATTTTTGGTCAAAAAAAAAAAAAAATTGGTCAAAAAAAACGACAGGCGCGTACCTGTCGTCTTTTTAAAATCGCCTGTTTGGTTTTTGGTCATTTTCTCCAAAACCCCGGCCCGATTTCAACCTAACCTTCTGCGTTGGACTCCCCTCGGACCCCCAGATGATATATCCGAGTTTGGATGAAATTTTTAATTTTTGGTAAAAAAAAAAAAAAAAATTTGGTCAAAAAAAAGCGACAGGCGCGTACCTATCGTCTTTTTAAAATCGCCTGTTTGGTTTTTGGTCATTTTCTCCAAAACCACCGGCCCGATTTCAACCAAACCTTCTGCGTTGGACTCCCCTCGGACCCCCAGATGATATATCCGAGTTTGGAGAAATTTTAATTTTTGGTCAAAAAAAAAAAAAAATTGGTCAAAAAAAGACGACAGGCGCGTACCTGTCGTCTTTTTAAAATCGCCTGTTTGGTTTTTGGTCATTTTCTCCAAAACCACCGGCCCGATTTCACCAAACCTTCTGCGTTGGACTCCCCTCGGACCCCAGATGATATATCCGAGTTGGAGAAATTTGGAGAATTTTAATTTTTGGTCAAAAAAAAAAAAAAAATTGGTCAAAAAAAAACGACAGGCGCTTACCTGTCGTCTTTTTTAAAATCGCTGT